>NC_052017.1:121613452-121658452 GCF_015832195.1 Motacilla alba alba
GCTGGTCTCTACTTTCCCTTTTAATTTTTTTTCTCCTGTAGTAAATAATGAGCTGCCGCCTGAAATCCGGCTTGCCAGTGGTCAGCTAATGGGTGATGACCTGTCCCTCCTTACTGCAGGAGAGCTGTCACCTTATATCAGTGACCCAGCGCTGAAGCTTTTCCAGTGTGCTGTTTGCAACAAATTCACCTCTGACAGCCTGGAGGCCCTAAGTGTGCATGTGAGCAGTGAGCGCTCACTCCCCGAAGAGGAGTGGAGGGCTGTAATTGGAGACATCTACCAGTGCAAGCTCTGTAACTACAACACTCAGCTCAAAGCAAACTTCCAGCTCCACTGCAAGACTGACAAACATATGCAGAAATATCAACTGGTGGCTCACATTAAAGAAGGCGGCAAAACTAATGAGTGGAGGCTGAAGTGTATTGCCATTGGCAACCCGGTTCACCTGAAATGTAACGCCTGTGACTATTACACCAACAGCGTGGATAAATTGCGCTTACATACTACCAATCACAGGCATGAGGCAGCCCTGAAACTCTACAAGGTAAGTCTGTGACAGCAACTCCGGCCAGCACCAAGTAGGCTGGGAAGTTAACCCGTTCAGGGCTCATCAAACAGGACTTTGATGAATTAGTAGAGTAAATGTTTATTGAACATGCATATAGTCAAACAAAAACTGCAGGTTAGTCAGGGAGGAGTGCTCCAGATGAATCCTGTTGAGTCGCCTGGGGGTCATTTAGGAGGCACTTCCTGCAAACACAGGGTCCATAAGTCATTTTTTTAGAAAAGTTCTCTCATAATAAATGGTGGTTTACATCTCTCATAACCTTTACGAACTTTGTCCATTACATTTTGATCAGAAGCTTGACAGGTATTATGGAAAATGATGTTTTTCCCATACCGTGCATAGGGAAAGGAGATCACTTTCTGGCATATGTATCTGTTTGCAACCATAATGTATCACAGCCAAGTTATTTTACATTGGTATTTTCAGTAAGCACATGCAATATGCCACGTTATTACAAAGGATATTCAAAAGTAAGCACTGTCATCCTTTTGTCTGCCTTTCTTTTCCAAACCAGTAATGATTTTTCACAAACATTAAAGGGTGTGGTGTAGATAAATATGTTAGTAGAATGGCAACTATATTTTTATCTTTACTGGAAA
Source organism: Motacilla alba alba (assembly GCF_015832195.1). NCBI lineage: Eukaryota > Metazoa > Chordata > Aves > Passeriformes > Motacillidae > Motacilla > Motacilla alba. Next base: position 121,614,620 of record NC_052017.1, read on the forward strand.
AAACTATGTGGATATAATGAATATGTGGGAGTGATGAATACCATTTATTACACAACTTGTCATGACTTTTTCCAAACCCTAATTATGGGGTAACTTATTTTCTGCAGTGTGTTTACTGGATTGGCTTGATTGTCTTGGTTCATGTACAAAATATAACACATTCATTTCCAAGATGAATAACTTTGTAACTTATTAAAAACTTCTTTTGTCTAGGGATATAAAAATTCAGGAAATATTGCAAACCATTAGTCACTGTAACAAGCTCTAAATATGATTAGAAAATCCATTTTGCAAGTGTTATCTATTGATTTATACTAGAAATCTGTGATAACTAAACTATCAGGAGTCATCTGCTGATTACAGCAACTATGCTGGTTTTCTAATCATGTTGAAGACTTGTACATACAGAACAAATATGGAAAAGTCTCAGCAGACTTCTAGTTTAAGCAAGAAATAACATTTTTCTGGTGTTCAGCCATGTTCAAATGGTTGGTCTGAGCTAATACATTCTGCACAGGCAGTAACATAGATTTTCAGTTTATAACCTGATAGTTCTAACCTTGGTGCATCTACTGTGAGCAAAAATGGTAGTAACACAAGTTTTGGTCTATTATACTGTCCCACAATGCTGGCTGCTCTGCTGATTTAATAATATATTTTATTTAAATTGCATTTTTCCTTAATTCTAGAGGGTTTTATTTTTTGCTGCCTTTTTTTAAGGTCTAAAATCCTGTTACAAAAAGTAGAAAAAGAGCTGAGAGTCTAGTGACATAGCCTGCCTCTGCATCTAAACTCCCTTTAAAGGTTCCTGCTCCCTGTCATCCGTGAAGCCATTCCTTGATTCCTCCATTTACATTATGCAGCCACACTCTAAGTCAGGGTTTGTTAAAAAAAACTAACAAAAAACCCAAACAAAACAACCACATTTTTGGTCCCCATCTGTTTTTTGGGGTGTTAACCTACATTATTTCAATTATTTGTTCTATAATGCCACCATTCAAAGACATGCCACTCCATACGGTGCCACAGACAGTAATGATGGAGTAGGAGAAGGGAAGGCAGAAGGCTTCTCTCAGATGGCTTTACTGCCAAAGCTTCTGAAATTGAAATTTCAATTGAAATTGTTGAAAACAAAATGCCAGCTGCTTATTTAAAAAAAAAACAAAACCCTATAGTCACAAGGTACACAAACTATCTACTCAAAACAGTACTTTCTCTTCACTCACTCAACCTGATCCCTTGAGAAACCTTTATCAAATATGTTTGGGTTTCCAGCCTGTCCTACAAAATATTTGATGTGGGATGCTATGGGAGAGTATTAGCTTTTGGCCCTCTTCACTGAAAATGTCCAGCTGCTGAATCTGCTTCTTTGCCAAATCCTGGTTTGTTAGATGGAGCAGCTCAGTAGCATCTATGTCTCAGCTATCATACTCAGCAAGGGACCATCACTAGCCTTTGGAGCTCAGTCTTTAAATCAGTTAAGGACATCCCAGTGGAAATGGAATCCATAAACTCCCAGATACCCTCTAGGCTTCGTGGCCTGAGTAGGACAATTGAAAGTGTCTGGCTGCTAACCCTGTGGTTATAGGGTTCCAACTCTCTCCGACTCTCCTGATGCATGACTTGTCCCTAGAGTTGCTAGTGAGTGTCTCAGCTTTTTGAAAAGTTTCTGTCCCTCGTGACTTCCTAGAGAATCTTGGAAATTTGAACCCCACTAGGTTTAATGACTCTCAGAAAGCAGATAGCATATACACACGCATACACTGCTTTCATATAATTTTATTTTAAGGTTAATTTGAAGAAGAGTGATGTCACATCAAAAATATCAGTTGGAGTATTAGTGGGTTTTTTTTTAAGATTTGGGGTTGGCATGAAGTGCTACAATGTGTCCCAAATGACCAAGATGTTCTAGATGTGTGTGCTCTATAATAGAATGTAATTTCTCTGTATATCCCACAGAAAACGTTGCTCTTAACTGTAAGTGTACATTCAGGCCTCAAGATGTAAATAAATGCAGTTTTGAAAATCTGCTAAGTTATCTGCTAGCAGACTTGATAGTTTTGTCAGGTCTTGGTGAAGCTGTTTACACCAAGAGAGTTGTAAACTTTTTTTCTCTTGATACATCAGATAAACTTTTAGAGCACCTAAGGAAAAAAGAACATTAATTTGTATGAATAATAGATATATGCCTTGGGAGCAATATCGAATATTCATGAATTGTGTTTATATTCAAGCAGCTCCTCTTTTTTAAAATTAAGGTGCTGTGAATATGGTTTGGCAATAAAAAGCTTAATACTAAAACCATCTGAAAGCACAGAAGAATCTGTGGCTTTGTTCCTTTGCTTTGTCAAGTACCTCAAAGTTTTTCTTCAGTCATTTATATTTGTTTAAATGTTATTGTTTTGTGAATTTTCTTCTTATAAATGTTGCCGTAACAGCTTGATTTTTCTCCCTGTGCTTAACTATTGATGGAATAAAAGGATGTCTTTTCATAGCCGTGGCTTTTAAAGCAGCCATGAACATCAGAGCTTCTCTTCTGAAGCTGTATAATTTTAGGCAGTACAGAAATGTCACTTTTAGAGTTAGATTCTAAATGTGGCAAAGTGGAACCTTTAGCTGTTTTCTAAGTTATTTAAAGAAGAAATGGCCTGGTTGTTCCTTACAGAAGTGCAGTATTCAAATGGTGTTGGTAATGTGGCTGCTAAGAACCGGAACAAAGATGGCTTTACCCTAAATGAACCCAGCTTGGTCTAAATGAATTTCCCAAAGACTTACTTTTGGAATTGTGGAGCTTGATATTAGCAAATTAAACCACAGAAGAGTTGCAAGTTCTTGGCAGCATCCATCAAGAAGCATTCGGTGACTCCACAAGTAAACAGAGAAAGCTTCTATAGCAACAGAGTGCATTTCCATTCTGCAGGAGGAAGCATTCAGGTTCTGCAGATTTGGGAAGCTGAGGCAGGACGGTAATCTGTCTCTGTGGATGTAAAATACATATAGGTGGACTGCTCTTAAGGCAGCCATTTTGTAGCTTAGTCAAATAGCTTTCAGGGAACTGCATATATCATGTCCTGTGCTCATAAAATAGTTTCCAAATACTTTTATTAATAAATAAATAAGTACAAGACAGCCTTTTTTTAATGTAAATGGAATGTCTGAAAGTTAAATTTACTTAACCAAGTAACTGAATGACATGATCAATTTCTAATCACAAATTAATATTTGAAGCCAGTTTATCAAAAATATTATTTGATTAGCTGATAATACCTTCAATAGTAATTGCTTTTATACTGTATATTTACTGCAGTTTACATTGTGTGTGCAACTATTTAGAAGCTCAGGGAAAGTGGGAGGCAGCAGTTAGCAGACTGTATGATAACTACCTTGGTTGACAGGGAACTGTACGAGAACTACCTTTTATTGACAAAATATTGATCCTATGATTTTTAAGTTTTGGTATATCTCTTTATCTCCCGTGTTCTCAAGCAGCAAAGATATCACCCAAAAGGAGTGACCTGATTTCAGTTTAAGAAGGTTAAAGGTTAAAGGTTAGCTCAAAAGCATCATCTGCCTAGCTGCTTAACTTTAAACTGATCAATTTAATGAAAATCTGTTTTGCAGATGGTGTTGTAATGTCTTTGGCAGGATTTAGGCAGCTTTAACATTAGACGTATGCTAGTAAAAATTATTCCTTTATTTGACCAGAACAACACCTTTTCTTTTATGTTTTAAGGTAAAAGGCATGTGGGATATGGTATTTTGGCAAAGGACCCAGAAGCAGAAAGTGTTGATGGTCTTTCCATATGGGCTCAAAACCAGAATACCCTTATGTCTATTGCTAACGATGACTGAAGAAACAAACAAAGCTGTATTCATTTTTCTGCCATAATGTTTTACTTTGAACCCATAAAAAAGCATTTCAGTCAGACCTGTCCTTGGAAAAGGCTTGTCTTCTCTGCCTAGGGTGGAATGCAACAGCATTAACTTTTTTAATCTTGCAGAGCACACTGATCGTCTCTTTCAGGCCTTGTGTTTGTATGTCAGAAGTATTCTTTCCCTTTCTCACAAACCACGCAGTAATTGTGTTACTTAGCCGTAGATACTATAAATAAGAAGGCAAATCAGTCAATCCAAATGGTAAGTTTTATCTGATGGAGGTTGTCTGAATAAACAAAGAATTAGATCCTTGGGAGTGTAAAGCAGAGCTTTGTGTTTATGTCTTCTGAGAATCAAGCCCTCACAGTTTTTGCCAAGATAATTAAGTTTCAGCACAACCATGTCTTTCTATTTTCAGATGTATGCAATTCAATAGGAATTTCTTGGGCTGCTAATGCAATGCTATTATATGTTAGCTTTGTAATTAGCTAGGACTCTATCCCTTTGCTGAAGTGCATTGTAATATTATACACACAAGCATAGTTTGCATGTAAGCAGTTATGAAAGTGGTGCCCTTTGTTTCATATTGACCTTCCAACTTATTTAAAAGAGAGTTTACAATGAGCCTTTGTTTTGTCCGCAAATGATCATAAACAGCTTTCTAAAGAGTCCAATAAAATGAGAGAATCACAAATGTATAACATCACATATTGAAAGGGTGGAAGAACAAATGGGGCTTTTGCTGTATTTTATAGGATGGATTTATAATCTGTTCTTGGGTCACTTAGGGCCAAGAATTTTCACGGTCAGCTGCTTAGTCCTGCAAGCTAGCATCCTCTGCAGGAAAGGCAAATACCATGCAGCACCTGCTCTTCAGCTGGGGCTCTGCATTGCTCTTTAAAACGAGGTGTCCACTTCTCTGGTGGTTCAAAGTCAAAAGATTAATCAGACCAGCTTTTTTTTTTTCTGCATCTGTCATCAGCAAAGCAGAATAGTCTGTCTGGATTCCATAATGCTGTTTGCATATTTGGATTTTAAATCAGCCAGGAGTATTGAATGGTTTGCTCATCTTTATCACGTGCAGGAGGCACAAGTGGGATTTAGTCCTTAGGTAACTTTTAGTCTAACAGTTCCCCAAGGAACACTGCTTGGTTTTTTCTCATTACCCTTGTTCTGGATGAAAGCACGGTTGTTAGGAATTAACAGCTGAGGGGGATGTGAAGTATATGCACATGGGGACAAATGGACTAACAGCCCAAATCACTTTGTTTGCTTTACTCTGTTTGGCATGAAATGCTGGTACTTGATCAGCTTGGAATTAACAGAAAGTGACATTCTTTTCATTTCAGTTGTCCTGCACTAACTTTTTAATATAAAATAAAATAAAATACAAATATGCCAATCCAATTATTTTACTGTCATTGTCCCAGTCTGATGGTAAAAGAGGTCAGGAGATTGTGCAGCATTGATTTGCATAAAAATCATTGAGGAAAGGAAATTGGAATATGTCTGCACACCTGAGGAGCTAAACCAAGCTTTGCTTGATGTTATTCTTTTTGGTTGTTTAGAATAAAATTGTTTTCAGCGATAAACAAAAGTTACTCTAATTTGTTCCTCAACACAAGCCTCATGTAGAGGACAGAAGGTATTTCAATTTTTAAAGTCGAGATTTATGTTCACTTATGGTTTTAAATGTTTTATGAAATTTAATTTCCACTGCAAGTTTCAGTTACTGTAATTCAGATTATGCTGTTGTGCTTACATGTATAAAGAGAAACCTGTGTTCAAAAAACACACTGTCTAGTCGCAGCTATACCTACATTGTGTAGTCATAGCTACAAATAATGTATATGCCTACTATATGTACTTGTACACCATAGAGAAGAATATTTATTAAAAAAATCCAAAAACCCCTCAACTAAGAAAAAAAGATACTGGCTGTTAAAATAGCAATTTCAAAACCACCCTTTTTATGATAACATTAAAATAAAACAGTAGAGAAAGCATTTTCATATTATATTTTGTATACATTTAATTTGATATTCAGATGTCTGTCTGTCTCTTACATAATGGTCCTTGTTAAAAAGCACCATATTTTGTATTCAGCTTATGGTACACTGCTGAAACAGGGTGGTGTTCTCAAATCATAGTTTAAAGAATCTTTGTGTTCTTCCATTGAAATGCTGTCCAGAATCCCAGTCTGTGTGCTGTCCTGGGTAAGGATGTGTGAGGCTGCTCTTGGAAAGGAGGCTGTACCAGACTTGCATCGTCCAGCCTGCCCAGTGGAGCCCAAGTGAGTAGGTCCTCTTGGAGAGCAGGAAAAGTGAGCAAGGAGAGCCAAAGCAGCAGAAAGAGCATCAGCCTCATTTATTCAGTATGCTCAACACACAAAATGGCTATATAAAAGCTATTTTTTGTGCCTGGAGTTCTTTCATTCTGACATTAAGAGAAATATGTAATTATTTCTGACTGAGATTCAAAGCAGAGATGCAGTGTATAGTGTATGTAAGAGTATTTATGTCAATGTGAGTGCATATGTATGTGTGCATTAATAGATTGCAGCTATGGATTTAGCAGCCACTCCCTCCCAGCCTTGCAACATAGATTTTCTTGTTACCCATAGGAGATTTTAGCTGATATTATGCAACTCACTACAGGTGTCTTTTCTAAAATTGTAATTAGTTTGCCAGACTCTCCCAGGTGAGATTTTTCTCTACGCTCTCTTCCACATACTTAAAAATGAGCAGTAAAAAAAAGTAAAAAGACTGACACATGACAGGAAAGTTATATTTTGACATGGATACCTGTAATTCAGCTTTGCTATTGTTTTTGCCAAGTCATTTAGAAGAAACTTTCCCTTGGTCTATGGATTTGTTGGTCCATCCACCGAAATGCCAAAATTATGATTTTATACGAGAATTAATGGGAGTAAAACCTTCCGGGCCTCATATGTACAGATTTGAGCTTTTTGATACATAGGTTTTGAGACTGTATTGGCTGTATATATGTCCATATTGCTGGACAGATAAAATAATTTTTTGCATTTCTTGTTTTTTTTCCTCCTTTGGGACACTACTGAAGCAGAAAAGGATAAGAAAGGATAAGTGAAGATGCTGGTGTGAAATGCTAAGTAATGCAATTTCTACTGGTTTCAGCAATGGTCAGGCACAATGCAGGAGATGTGTTTTCTTAGATAAACTTCCATGTGGATGTTTGTTGGTAAAATTTAATACAGTACAACAGGAAACAGGTATTAATTACATTAAATATGAGTAGAGGCTTTATGTTGATAAAACATAAATTACAAGTGGTGGCTTGCAATAATTTTTCAACCTGATGATCTCCCTGTCTAGACTGGTGTACTTAATACAGGCAGATAGTGCAGTCTCATGATCGTACAGCCTCATGCTGATACATAAAAGAAGTGAAGCTTTGCTAAGAACTTCAAGACCTTTGCTTTGTGTACAGCCAGGAAGGAGGATGTCATAGAAATTACCCCCTTGGTCTGCAGCAGAATGTGCCAGCCCTTCAGCACTACAGCAGACAGATACACAGCATATTGTGCACCATAGCCTCAGGGGAAAATGTATGTTCTACTCTACCAGTGGGAAGGAAGGCATTAAAATAATCCTTGGCTTTTAAAGGCAGGGGGTATTGAAGAAAACAAAAATTGAGCAAAGGTAGTCTTTGAATGATGAAGTGCGCAGATTCCCATGCCTTGGGCATCCTACTGCAGTAGCAGTAACAATAACAGAAAAAAGATGGGTTTGTCATGTATGAGGGGTATGAGCAATACTCCTTGGTTATATGCATGAATAGGAAACATACTGCTAATGGGAGCTATGGACAGTAACATACTAGCCTCATTCCAAGAGTGGATGTTTGACCAGCAGGATTGCCTAAAAAAAAAGTGATTTTTTTGCATTTAAAATTGTTATCCTACAGTATTGATCAAACTATGATTCACATGTGTAAAATACGTGACTGTGGAACTGTTTTTTTCACTGGATTGTGTGCAGGAAGCCTAGCTTTTAAGGGCAGTATTCAGTGTTCTGCCCAAAGAGGCTATTAATTTGTAGTCCCTGTTCTCCCTTGTAAACTCTCTCAAAAATCAAGAACATGCACTATTTCCTTGCACTGCTCCTGGAGAAAAGAACCATAGAGCCACCTTTACCCGTAAAGGTGGCACAGAATCTGCTGCTCTGGGATAGTTTGTACCCCAACCTTTAACAGCAAACTAGATTACTCTTAGAGGAAGTTCAAGTTTTAAAACAAAGGCCAGCACTGAAAACTCTTATTTCCAGAACTTTATCAGGCAATTCCAAAGGTCTACATCTCTTGTTTTTAGTTGTTTACGACATATGGAATTTTTCCATTGGCATCCTAATCTTGTGTTTGGACCTATAGCACTTCTTGGGTGGGAGAGGTCAATTGTCTCCAAACGACTTTATTACAAAGGAAGATGTTTTCCATGGAAAATCCTAAGATGGTGCAAGTGGCTCAAGTATCACAATAGCTATAATTGATATTATCCTTATCCTAAATTCAAAACTCTGGGTCCTAATAGTAGAGGAGAAGGAAGGGCACTTCTTATTCACAGAATCATAGAATGTCTGGTATTGGAAGGGACTCATAAGGATTATTGAATCAAACTTCCTGCTCCTCACAAGACACCTAAAACTAAACTATATGACTGTCACCCAGATGCTCCTTGAGCTCTGACAGGATTGGTGCTGTGACCATTTCCTTGAGAAACCTGTGCCAGTGACCAAGCACTCTCTCAGTAAAGAGACTTCCCCTACTGTCCCAGCTGAACTTCCTCTGACACAGCTTCATACCATTCAGACAACAATGTTCCTGTTTTCTACGTAACCTAGACAAAAACTTGCTCTATGAGAAATAGATTGAGGAAAAAAATACTAACATTCTCTAATTGAATAAACACTTTGTGAATGACCAGAAACTTGATATTTTTACAACAAGAACAATGAAACAAAGTCTAAAGAGCATCTTGGTATTCTTATTCTTTGTGTGCTAGTGATGAGAGAATGGAAAAAAGCTTGCTTTTCTACTGAAATGAGACAACTTTAATATCTAGATGTTACTATTTTGGAAACGCCCTTTGGCATTTGCAGATATGTAAGCAGCTAATGAATGGCTGGAAATTAGGAAGAAAAAAGCTGGTGGAAAAAAATTAGTCCAAACTGCAAGTGTTTCTGAAAACCTTATGTCCTTATTTGTTCAGGAGCTTCTGTGACTCAAAATCTTGACCCAGAGGAAGCTGGAATCCTGGGATATGTCAGGACCGGATCTTCTGAAGTCAGGTCTCAGATGACAAAGATCACAGGCCACAGAAAAAAGTTGAGGACTAATTTTACCAAATTTCTGACCTAGAGTTTGTGCAGATTTGAGAGCACTGCTGTATTGCAAGTGCCCTGGGTCTAACCCTGTTGCAGATGCATCTCAGTAATAGGTGTTGTATCTAGGCTGTGGATATCCTTTTGTCACTTTTTGATTTACTAAGGTAGTTTCATAGGTCACGATGAATTGGATGTGCTGTCAATGTGCTCTGTCTCTCTGTTCCTGTCTCCACTGGTGTGTTTTGTAGTGTGTCAGGCTTCAACAATATCTTCACAACACTTGAATTTCTGTGACTTATAGAACTCAATGAATGAAAATCTTTGTAGCTAGTCATTAGGACTGCTTACAGGTATTTTTGAGAAAGAGCAAATCCTTACTCAGACACTCTGTAGCCTCTTCGAACATTTTTTTTTGCCTTTTTGTGTTGTCTTTTTTTTATTTTTCAAAGAACAAAAATAGGTTTGTGGGATCATTTCTGACTCAACATGTTACATGTAGGGGCTGGATCCAAGAAGTTTTGCCTAGGATATTTCTTTTCTTTTTATTTCATGAGTTTTTCACTGAGAAGCTTAAATTCTGTGGCCTCAGCTACCCTAAAATCATCAAACAGATGACATGGTTTACCCAAAGCATTTAGGGGCACACAAAATACAAGAGGTTTTGAAGAGTTCTGTTTTATGATAAGGAAGAGTTGAGCTGATAATCAAAAAGAGGAGTCTCTGAAATCTCATACTACAGAGAACCTGTATCCCAATTCACTCAGCTTTTATGCCTTCCAGATACAAAGGTTTTATGCCTCATGTGTCCACAACAGGAACTAAACAAATGTCTTTCCTTTACTTCTAGTAGTTGTTTGTCCTAATAGATTTAGAAGGTAAGGTCAATACTATCTGCACTGGGAAACAGAGCATGGCTTTGGAGGGAAAAAAACCCAATGTGTCTCTAACTGAGCACAGGTGATTGAGAGGTTGGCCGGTAGTACATCTGACAGTCTAAATGGTCCTCATAGAATTATAATTAAGCATAACAAGTTCTTCACATATGTCTGTCTTTCTGTCTGCATATATTTATTTTTACATGGACTTAATGGTGTCTGTAGTTGGGCAGGATGAATTCGAGTACTGGGAAGAGTTAGAGCTGGAGGCTGAAGCTGTTCATACTCACAAGAGACACTTATCCCACAGTAGTGTTAGAAGGGAAGTCGTGATTGTTTGAGGCTGGGTTTCTTGCACAGGGGGTGCAGTGGACAATAACAAAAGGGCAGGTGTGAGTGCTTATAAAAGTGTGCACTTCCCAGGAGCATAGACAGGATTTAAAACTCTGTGTGTCCATACATACCCCAGGCTGCTACTGTCATCCTCTATAATGTGGTACAAAGGTCTGTATATGTTGGCATCTGCTGCAGTAAAGGTTGGATTTCCATTTTTATTCTAATTTCCTTCTCCCAGTTACTTATAATTTTCTTATACACACTTTTCGGGCTGAAATTATCAGGATTTGGTCTGAGTATAAAGAATATTTCTTTTTTTCTTTGGAGCTCTTTCTGAGTCACTTAATCATGAGATATCTTTCCAACCTGTCCTAATGAAAAATACTCTACTGCAAATAAAGTTAGTTAAGTACATTTCTTGAAGTGGCTGTCCATAACAGAGGAGAACGTTATTTTAAAAGCAACAACACATTAATAGGCCAAGTATGCAATCATTGTCCTATCACAGCAAATTATACCATTAGTCCACCTTATCTAATCTCTTTGCTACAGACTGCCTACACAACAATTGCTTCTGAGAGCAAAGCAGACAAAAAAAAAAAAAAAAAAAAAAAAAAAAGAGAAAAAGATTCCATGGGCAAATGTAGAATAATGTTGCTTATACAGGAAAATGCTTGTTCTTTTCATATGTCCTCTGTATTTTGCAATGAAGTAACATGATACAAATTCAAGTATATGTTTTTTCCTCCCCGGAGTTGTCTTTGGGTAGTCTTATAGGTATACAAACATCTAATCAGCTTATAAAGTGAACTTCTGGCTCAATCACATGCAGTGGGAAGGAGTTCCATGGGTTAATTTAACCTGCATACAGATTTTTTTTTTTTTGGCTTTTAAATTTTTCTGTCATTAGTTTATTAAGTTTTATTTGTTTTTATTCATCCAGTAAGAGAGTGAAAAATATCATGTATTCTTACTTGCTTTATGATCTTTTACATAATCTTTATAACTTCACAATAATCTTTATGATTACTTTATGGTCATTTTATCATGCCTCTCTTTTATTTACACAAAAAATTTCAATCCATTCAGTCTTACTTTTAGTGGAAGTTTTTCCACATTTCTGCTAATCCCATCACGGATCTTTGAACTCCTTTTACCAGTGTTAAATTTTTCTGGAGATACACAGATATTTCAGAACTGAACACACTGTTCTCAGTGGAACTGTATGATCTTTCTGTCCCATGCCTGGTGCATCCAAAAATATAATCTGCTTTAAACAAATCCTATTGCAGTCTGTGCTGGAAATATGTTGCCTTTCATTGCATGCTTCTTCCCACGCCCCCCCTTCAAACTGATGCTGAAGTGTCCTGGAGTGGCTACATTTAACTTAGACACCAGAAAAATGTTTGATTGGTTCAAAGTATTCTTTCTAATACACATTTTCTTGGATTTATCCGTCAATACTGAGTTTCTTCTGCATGCTCAGCTAACTTTAAAAATATCTGGCATTTCTCACAGTTCTTTGGCTGGGCTTGACTGTCATGAGTTCATTTATGACTTCTGCAGGATCAGTCCTAGTTTGCAGTTATAAGACACAGAGGTAACTTTTGTTCTGTTAAATGCTCTGTTAGTTCATCTAGCTTGTTTTCTGCCTCTGTCAGTTCAGTTTTTTGCCCCTCTGTTGAGTGCCTACATTACATGGTTAGGCTGCTTCTGCATAACCAGCTGAGTGGAAAAAAACTCCAGCTCTGAATTAACCCATGGAGTAATTAAACTCCCCCTAATATTAGGAGAGTAAGAGAAAGAAGCGTCTCCTTGTGCCCATGTCACATTGCCTGTTTCTTCACATTGCCTGCCCCTTGTTGCTTTCCCACCTGTATTGCTATACCTAGTGGCTTGAGGTGCAAATGTCTGTAGGCAGTTAACTGTTTGCTGAGCTTGAAGAACAGAAATAGCTAATTGCCCATCTATCTGCAAATATTTACCCCTGATATTTATTTACTGATGCAAAATAGAAGATGCTGGTTCTGCACGAGTCCTGCAAGGCTGAGGCATAGCTGCAATTGACTCTTTGTAGTGTCCTCTTTTCATACTGTTTGGTGCTAACTTTTAATGTATTATTGATTGTTATTAAGGTATACCATGAAATACAGATGAGATGTCTGTTGCGGTTGAACTCATACTGTGGGAACTATGTTGACTTTTAGATTGTTCTGGCCTTCATGCTGCTTGACATTAAAACCTTTCACATTAGGGTTTAGAAGAAAAAGAAATATATAGTAAATATGTTACCCTGTATGTAGTGTGAAGTAATCTGAAAATATGATGCCAAATTCCCTCCCCACCAAGTCAGCGCAGCATTTGAAATGAAATACTAATTTCAGAGCAAGCCAGGAAGTTCAAATTCCCTGTGTGACTGTATATAAACACTAGTTCAGGACAGCCAATACCTGAGTTTAAATTAACTGTGCTACCTGCCAGTAGAAAGTGCTAAAAGTGGAGGGATTAGGTGTCTGATTTTCTAGAATACTGAGTCCTAGTGGCTCCTCCTGACAGCATCTGTTTAGCATCCCAGGATCCAAGGTCATGCTTATGAGTGACTGGCACCTCTGTGCTGACTGCTAGCCTCCATCGTTGCACAGTCTTCTTGGCTGGATGTATTGGCTAGTTTGAAATACACAAAAATTGCATCAGAGGATCAATTACTGTTGAAATGTCACTGCTGAACCCTGTAATAGTGCTAATTAGTTAAAGCAAAGAGGCACTTATCTTGGCAGCAGATCACTGAATACTTTTTTCACAAAATTAGGTTTGTAATGCTTTACATTCTTCCCCCTCCCTTTTTTGGAGAAGTTTAAGTATATAAATGTTGAGAGTTTTTTCCTTTTTTATTTCCTATGCCCCCATAAAAAGAAATACTTAATGTTTCTCACTATGTCCAGCAATTTCCATCTGAAAATAGCTTACTTTTGTTTGGAACCCTTAAAGAGGCTATTAGTCATTGGAGAAAACTTGAAACAAGGAAATGTATGACAAACACACAGTCACAGGACAGCCCTCTCTAATTTTGGCTCAGCTCCCTTTCTGCCATTAATGGGGCAAAAAAGAAACTGGAGATCTGATGCAATTTCCCTGCCGTGGGGGAGGGCAGAGTTACTCTGCTTGTGTCAGGGAGTCCCGGGCTGGCAGGGGGCCAGCTGTGTGTGCCCTGTCCTTCCCACCACACACCTCGCAGGAGATGCGGCAGGAGAAGGACCGGGAAGGGCAGTAGCACAAGGACAGAGTGCATGTAAGTCTGTCTGTGATGAGAATGAAATCCCTGCTGCCAGGGAGACGTGGGGAGCTCCCAGGCAGAGCCGGCACAGGGGGATGCTGGTGGCTTCAGAAAACTTTTTATCTGCTACAGAAAGGCAGTGGCTGCTGTCACAATCTCTAGTGTCTGACTGCAGTCTTGTGTTTTGATCCCCTGTTCAGGTAGGTTTCATTTTTCTTGTCCTCACATGGCAGGGAGCCTTCCTGGGCTGTGTCAGTGTGTTCTGGGCTTGATGAGCTACCACAGTTCTTTCCCAGCACCAGTTGTCCTTTTTCAGTGCTAAAACATGCACAAGACTGTCATTCACACATCCCATCCCCCAACTTTTCACCCAGCTTTTAGTTTTTGGTGAGGATTATTTCCTCACTATGCCACAAAGATAAGATCCTCAGCTGCCAGCGGCATGAGCAGTCTGTGAAATTTCTTTAATATGAGGTAGGTCATATTGTTAAGCAAAAGTCTAAATATTTGCTAAGATTCAGGAAAAATACAAGGGTTTTGCTAGTTTTAATGCTCTGCAGAATTTGTTTGAAGCTTTAAAAATGTTGTTTGTTTCCTATTAAAATGGTGATGAGAGGAAAGAGACAGGAATAATGTAGCCTAAATCCATCTTGTTGCAGTATTGATGATCTCAGTAGTATTATTCCAAGGATAGAGAAGTTTTCCAAAACGACAGTGTTTCTTAACTCTGTCAATTGACTGGGACATGGCTCTCCTGTGGTTTGACTGCTGTGGTTTGTCACTACTGTGAGAAATTATCCAGTTCAAAAAGTCCTGTTATTTCAGTAATTTCTTGCTGAAATTGATGGTTACTGTTCCTGTTTTTCTCCCAAAGTTTATTTCTAGGGCTTTCCCATTTGTTTCTGGTGCTCTAGATAAAAGGCTAGTCACAAAAGCAGAGTCAGAGAGACTGCTCTGCAATGAGATGTGTAAAGGAGGAGAGGATGTGAATTTGGGACTGTTTTCCCTCTCATGGAAGCAGTTTGCCTGTTTGATACAGAGTGTGAGTTGATACAATGAAATCCACTTCCCTAAATATCTTTTACAGATCAAACCAGGTCACTGGGTATTGATAACCAAGACATACTTTGTGGGTGAGCATACACACTAGGACACCTCATTTATAGCCCATTTCTCCTCCTAAATTATTCCACATTTGTGAGCGTTTTTTAAGCAGCTGCTATTTCAAACCAGAAAGCCTCCACCCTAAAAGGCCCCAACCTGTCAGAAACATTTCCTCTCTTGCCTGAAGCTTGGAATTTCACTCCAAAATGCCAGCTCCCTCAGGAGTGTGCATAGTGTCATCCTTGCCTTGTGGTTTACTCTTTGCATCCTCAGTTGCACACACAGCCATTTTTTACCACCTCACCACATTTTTCTCCCTTCTCCACTATCTCCACGTGTCTGTTTTTCACAGTGCTGTTTGCACCTACATTTCTGCAGTGCTTAGCCCAGTTTCATTCTTACCAAGCCCTAGACCCCTTTATATTTTTCTCCTTTTCTGCCTATAACTTTCTTTTCCACTTTCTTTTGTGCGTGAATGTGAGTGTTTATGTACATTTTCATGTGCATTGTTATGAGCATTTCTGTTTATCTGGGATGATTGGGATAATTTTTTTTTTTTGTCTTGATCTTGAGTTGGCTGTGTTTTTTCAAGTAATAAAGAGAGAAAAAAAGGTGTGCTGAATATCCCAAGGGAAGCTATCATGCATTTTGAACCTGCTGCATATTTCGCATTAGGAAAAATATGTTAGAAATTTGTAGGGTGCTCTCTAACTCTATCAATACTCTTTTTTTCATATGGCTGCATGTACTGAGCCAAGCCCCAGTAATATTAAGGGGGAAAAATGCTGCTGTAACTTTGTGACTAATATATTTTAGAAACGTCTTACATTTTTCCTGTAATAGCTTTTCCATACATAGTAGCATTTCAATTTGAAGGTCTGACTTCTCAAAGCCTATCAGAGCTAAAAACAAGTGCCAGCACTTTGTTGAAAAGCTGGAAACTTCCCACCTCCTGCTATGAAGCTCCTTTTTCAGACTCAAAGATGATAAGAGTAACACATTATTGGTAAAGGGCCCATCCTGGGTGTTGCCCCGATGTAATCTGAAAGGAAAATTTTTTGTTTGAAAGCAAAGAAAAAGTCTTGATGGTGGTTTGCAGCAAAACCAAACTAATGACTGCTGATTTCAGGTAACTGGGCTGGGAGCATTAACAATAATTACTCTTGGAGACAATTTTAGGTCTTGTTTAAAGCATGGAGATTTTGTTGACACTGGCATCTAGGACTCAGCTGAGAATTTTCCAAAGACTATGCTCCTCTACCTTTCACGCAACAGGTGTAGAAGTTTGCCTTGAGCAGTCAGAGTGTCCTTTGTGAAGAATTCTGGACCTATCCTGATGGGAGTGTGTTGTTTAGGTAGGGTTAATTTTTGTCCCAACTCCAGCAAATGGTAAATTTTCCGTTGAACTTCGTGGAACTAAGATTTCACATATGACACTTAAATCTGTGCTATATAAAGCTTTATATAAATACATCTGTATATAATATATATCACAAGCATGTACAAATGTGTTTCTGTATATTTTAGCCAATTACATAAACTGTGTTTAAACTGTCTACTATGCAGATGCCTAGAATGAGCAAACTAAAAAATCTGGATAGAGGTAGAATACTCAGAGAATGTAATGGGAACATGTTTTTCACAATTGTAATTTTGAGGGGTTTTGTTCCCTTTATTAGTTGTCTTACTATAAAATCACGTGGGATCTTTTTTCTAGTTGCATCAATTTTCAGCTACAAATGTTTTACATTATAAAACTGTGTAAAACAGACTAAAAATTGTGAAGTGTAAGAACAGATAACCTGGAGCCTTAAGTGCTTTGGGCAAACTTCTCCTGCCAGCTTTCAGAGATACAGAGGGAGACTGTGTTTGAAACCCCTCATCAGAGCAAAATGAACGTTTTAGTGTTCTCGGACATAATATCAGGCTAACATGCTCCCTGACTGACATGCCGTACATACTGTATAATTGCCAGCCTGCTTCTCCAAGTGCCTTGAAGAGTACATTTTTTTAATGTACCAATATTAATAACCAGATGTGATCTTCTTCCTGCCCAGGGGTCAAGCTAGCTGGCCAGGTCAGGCTGTTTGTCTGTGTGCACAGACTGTGAAGTCTATTCAGAATGACAGGTATGGGGGGGAGGCGGGTAGGGTGTTAACCTCAAGACCACCAAAAGGGAGTTCTCCCTGCTGGGAACAAAGACCAGCAGGAGCTTCAGCCTTTTTCAGTACTCCTGGGATTTTAACCAAGTGAACAAAAGATGATGCGCAGCTGAAGAAATGCTCTTCACAGCTGATACATAATTTAAGATGTTCAGTTACAAACAACCGGATATGTATTTGTGATTTCATTTGAGCACAGTCCAATTATCTGCAGTCAGTTAATATTTTTGTACGAGTAGTTTCTGTGTGCTGCTTTATATGCTCAGAAGACGCTCAATTGCCAGAGTTTGAAAACACGCTAGCCTTGAAAATAGCCCTGGTACTTAAAGAAATAGCATTGAAACACCAGCAGTTGCTATGGGGTGTTTTGTACCTTCTAGTTAATATTTGCCAGTCTATGTATAGATTATTTTATAATATGATATAGTTTCATTAAACATGTATTATAAAAACATTTACTCTTCACTCTCTCTTTTTGTTAGGTAAAAAAAAAAAAAATCAAAAGAAGAAGCTATTTGTTTCCTAATTGATTTTCTACGTTAGTTGTTCATTGAATAGATAAGTAGTGCCTGTGATATTTGATTACAGAGCAAGGCACCCATTTAACCTTCCGTTCTTTCCTGGCCAGGATTTCAAATACAATACAACGTAGCTCCCTTAGGCTCAGTAGGATTAGACTGCTAGCAGTAATCCCTGATGCTATGAAATAGACCTGATAGAACTTCAACTCACTTGTTTAGGATTATGCTCATGAATTTCAGTCATCTAGTTGTATTAACCCTTTGGGAACTTGTGTGATTTATGCTGCTGTAAATAATAGAACATTATAACAAACAATGGTAGATGCATGTCGAAACTTATTTATGTGTTTAAAGAATTCACTTTTGCATGGTGATCAAAGTGTAAAATTCACATTGAAATTAATTTAACTTCTGTAGCATAAATTCTCAGAGATGGTTTTAATTCTTATGTTCAGGTGCCTTTTGCAGTTCAACAGTGTCTTTAAACAGGTTGGTCTCAATTTGTGCATTGCTTTTTAAAATTTGTTTGAATAAATTTTGGTTCTCAAGGTTGCATTGAAAGGGCAGACAAGTGGTATCTGCCAACTATAGAGCATCAGTGCAGAATCTCCCAGTATAATGGCTTGAATACAAGCATGGTCCTGTGGTAAAGAGGAGGAGTAGTGATACTTGAGCTACCATTTCCACTGCTCCTTTTTTTTTTTTTTATTATAGCAACAATGGGCAATACTGACTTATGCCCTAAGCTAAAAACAGAGTAAGAGTGCCAGACTATTTCTGATGGACCATGAGATGGTGTGCAAAAGCATTGTAATCACGCCAGATTTGGACTGCTCTTTTGAACTTGTGACTTTTTTATTAATGCTGATTTTTAATCTGGTCAAATCACTAGAGGGAATAACTCTATACTAGCAATAAGAAGGTACAGATGATCTCTTTCATTTTCAGGATCCTAAAACCCACTAATGAAATAAATATTGTTTCCTATTACCAGTCTCTTAAACTGTTGAACCTTTAGTTCAAAGGCTCATTAAATATTTATGTGCACAACTAATTGTGCTGATTATTGAAATGAATATATGTATATGTTTTAGAATATTTGATGTCAATTACAGTGAAAAACTGTGGAGAGTTTGACTTGGGAACTGTAACCTACTCTCTTAGCAGAAGATAGAGTCAAATTAGGACTGACTGAATATGCACATTAAGGTGTCAATTGGTGAAAATACTGCTACTTCAATACACCTGCATGTGGAATTGCTATATTTAAAGGCAAGAAGACAGACAGAATCAGTGCTACTAGCTGCACTAGATGACAGAGGCGTCAAGGCAGTTCTCTACCCTTTAGACACTATTAAAGCATGCCTATTATTGTAGATCTGTTGGATACTCTTGATACATCTGATGATAAAGTGGTATTGATGAATAGCTGAAGGCCATGGGAGCAATAAATGAAGTTACTCTTGAGTGACTCCATTCTTTTTTTGCAGGAGGACTCGAGAGTGGGGGTAGTTTGGAGTGGTTGTTCATCAGCCCAGTGGTTCACTCATGTGCTCCCATGTGGAGTATTGCTGAGTTCTAGACGGTCACCCTTCTTGATTAACGTATGCCCAAGGCCATTATGGGAGAATCATCTTTGCTTGAGGTGCGGGTGTCTCCATGATGCAGATGATTTTCATCTCCACAGCAATATCATTACACTTGGATGGCGAAATCCATTGTTTGGCTTTGTATCTTGCCAGCCTTGAGGTTTGGATATAGCAGCTGTGTTGTAAACTGAGGTCTGTTGGTGGGATGCACAGGTGATAGGAATGGCCAAGGCAGTGCTTGGCCACAAGTGCTGTCCCACAGTCACAAGTCATGCTGATTCTGCATTTGGCTCCTGAGGTAACCCAAGGAGTGATAAGCATCCCTTGGTAATGTCTATGTGTATTTGTGGCTGGTTGCTAAATGGATAGATGTTGCTTCTCTTTCAAATTGGCTTCTTTTTGTCTTAGAAATATCGTCCAAAAACTGTGCCCAGTCCTGCTGCTGCTGAAACCTAGAGTCAGTTGGGATATTTAATACATTTAAACTTTTGCGCTTTGTTGGTTTGACACCTGGTATATTTCTGTTCCCTGATTGATTGCAAATGTACCATTAGAAATGGGCTGTTTCATGAATGCTAAGTTTACACATTCAGAATGTGTTTTCCCTGGATATTCTGCAGTATGTGTTTAAACATAGCTGTTTCTGAAACAAATTCCTTGCTTAGGTCAGCATATTTAGTATGGAGAAATTCATGGAAAGCAAACAGCCAAGAGGTGGGGCATGGAAGGAACTAATGCAAGAATTTCAGATGAATATAGCCAGTATTTTCCATCTCTCCATCTTTAATCTCTCCTGCTGTAATTCTAAATGCAGAACGTGTAGAACTTAGTGGCCTACAGGTTGCTGCCTTCAGATTTGCTGTGAAAAGAGAGGTAAACCTGTAAAGTTTGATGAGATTAGGGCTGCCAGGAATATAGCTGTCTATCCAGTAGCCAGTTTTTCTGATAGCAAGTATTATGATTATGCAGATGTAGTTTCAGCCGTGTTCCAACTCTCCCAACTTGCCTCTAGTTGCAGTTTTCACTCTGTTTCAACCTGTAAAGACTGAAATGAGTCAGACCCCAATTCTCTCTGAAAACCTCACTTCATATACATTATTCAGATCAGCTAACAGTGTCCTGTGCTAAATCTCAAAAGATACTGAAAGCTTGTATTTTCAGAGAGTAGATGGCAAATGAAGAATCTGCTTTCTCATTTTCGTGATCAAAAACTTCAATTTTCGATCATTCCACCAGTTATCAAGTTGCACTTGCCCTTTAGTTTCTTACAGGGTAAAGGGAATACAGGGTGGCCATGCTGGGAGAGTTTTTGCTTAGATGAAAATAAATTTTGATGGCTCGGGTAAAAATACTGTTTATTAATATGCATTTACTGAGCAAAGCAGAAAAAGGGTGTGTGTGTGTGTGTGTGTGTGTGTGTGTGTGTGTGTGTGTGTGTGTGTGTGTGAAGGGAATCTTATTAAGTCTAAATAAATAGACTGTAGAAACCATGGTAATACTTTACACTTCTGTAAAGCCTTTATTCAGAGGATTTCAAAATGTTTTAACAATGTTAATTAAATTCAGTGCTCCTTCACTCTGTGTTAGCCTAAGTGCATATAGGGCCATCTTCATGTACATACTGGTAGAATTGAAGCAAGCTCGTGTTCAGCTGTGTGCAGCAGCAGTGCACTGCAAGTATTTTCAAGGCAGGTGAAAAAAAAAGAAAAAAAAGCAGTGTTCAAGTGAAACTGCAGAGGGAATTGCCTGTAGGTAGGCAAAACATAATTACAAGTTGAAATTTGGCCAAGACATTTGTCTTAACACTCTTCCTCCTTTTAAAAAAATGTGCCACGTACTTAATAACTTTATTAAGTACAAGCAGTTGAGAAATCTGTTCTTTGTTTCAACCAAAAGGAAACATTTCCTAACAGGACGGTGCTGTTAAACACCAAGCTAGGGCACTGACTCATTGCTAATTTAGACAGAGAGCACCATCAATGAATTACCAAAACTCTTTTTTTGTAGCACTGGTGTTTTCCTTGGAGATCTCCCCTCCGAGTTTTGACCCTGCTTCAGCCTGTGAGATCTGAAGGGATCACAGCACAAGGTGGTATGGCTTAGGGCTGTATATAAAATGATGAAGGAGAGAGTGAAACCCAGCCATGCGCTCCCTTTACTTGACACTGTAGTAGGAGAGGGAGGTGGCATTCAGTGAAACTCAGAGTTACTCTTCTTTTTTTTTTTTTTTTTCAGTAAATAATCAGCCTGTGAAATTCACTGCTGCAGTGGGGGGTTATCCGGATAAACAGTTTATCAGGATTTTTAAGAAGGATAAAGGCATGAACATTAATGATGTTTCTGATTATGTGGGCTAAAACAAAAAGATACAAGAACGTTTAGTTCTCTATTATTATTGTTAAAGTCAGGATATAAACAGACTGTCTTCCAGGGTCAGGCAAGGATCCTTCATCACACTGCACATTCATTTAGGCTCTCTAAGGGCTTGTATTTGTGCCCTGCTTTTTTGTGGATCTGACATTAGCTGTTCGCACAGAGAGCATGTCGGAACACCTGGGCCAAGGGGATGATTCATAGTGTTGCTCCTGCATTTCCATCTCTCTGTCTCCCTCAGTGACTGTTCTCAGAGGACGACATTAGACTTCAAAAATGAGTACAAGAACTGAGTGTTTCAAATGTAAATAAGAAGCCTTTCTGCTCACAATTTTAGTCTCACTAAGGAAAGGTACTACTCCAACAGTAAACAACTGAATCTGCATGTCTGGGTTATTTTGTTTTTCTTTGTCAGCTTATCACTCAGCGTGGGAGAGGAGTGTCTGTGTCATAATTAGTGTTTCATTTATTTAATTTGGAAGTACAAACAATAGACAGAAAGGGCCATTTGACAACTAATTAATTTGTTTCTGCTCAAAGAGCATGACAAAAAGTTTGCCTTCAGATGAGCATTCACAGACTGTGGGTTTGCATTTGAGTAATAATTCATCAGCATTACTCCACAGATAATTTGATATCCTCAGTACAACATGTAAAGGTACAGGCTTTGAATATATTTTTTACAATTTGAATGACTATTAGAAACTTTCGGATCATTCTAAGACCAGTTATGATTCAGTACCACACAAGATCTCTCCACGTTTCTAGGAAGCCCAATTTTATTCCACCTCTTGGAGGAGGATGAAGCATCTGCAGCCTGGCTCCTGTGACAGCTAGTTCTGCAGAATCCACGTGGCACCATGTAAGATAGGGCTTGACTCAGGTTACTGTTTTTCGCAGCAGTTTTGCAGGCATCACAGTAAAGTGTTACCTCTGTGTGCTAGCTGTTATTAATTGTTCTGTACACTCTGCTCTGAGCAAGGATTAGGAAGACAAACTCCAGTGTTGTGAAGGTTATGAGCAGAATAAACAATCCAGGCCTACGGAGGCTGTGTGCTGATAGCTGTCTGGGTCTTGACACAGCATCTCTCCAACCATGGCCAGTCAATCTGTGTGTAGAACCCAGGTCTTAAATGGAATAGGGGAAGCAGGGGTAACCTAGTGCTCTGCAGGGATTTGTCCCTATTCGGGGCTGGGAGATGGCAGAGATGCACTTGGACTCTCTGCTAGGAAGCACCAGTGTTTTCTGTAATACAGACAGAGTGTGAGAGAACAGAAGATTTGAATTGCAATAGAGGGATCAGTCTTCTTTAGGGAGAGGAATGTTGTTCAGCATGGTATTTTTCACATTTCCCTATTTTCTTTCCCTGCAGAGTATTAATAATGTATTGGAGAATTCACAGTTGTTAGTATGTCAGTGGGACTAGAAGAAAAGCTGTAGGAGGGAAAGGTTTTGCTTGACCCAAAAGAAGAGGAAAGCTTCTTCTGGTAGAAAGAAAGAAAATACATTGATTATTTGAGGAAAGACCTCAAAGGGAAAATTGAGATGTGATTTTTTCCAGACATCCAGGCTGTGATGGTAAGAACTACAGAGGAAAAAACGTTACCCCAAACAATACCAGGCAGACCCTGGAAGGTAAACCAGTGTGGAAGTCAGTCAAAGGCTTTCAAATAAAAGCTTCTTCAAATAAAGCCCAAGTAGCAAGAGAAACAAGAATACTGCAAAGTGAAAATGAGAATGAAACAGTTTTATTAATACTGTTCAGTGAATGAACTAACATTTAATAGGTTTTTAACACATCTTCTTCACATATCTCTGCAAAGAACTGTAGTTAGTAATACTGGTATTACAAGTTAGTGATTGTAAATATTAATTGTAATAACACTGTAATGTAATCACTGTAATGCACCTTTTAAAACCAAATATCCTAGTAGAGGAATCAGATTTTTCTTTGTTATTTCTAGTCTTAACCAGAGGTGTGTAGAAGGGGGAGGGGATAAGGATTATTTTAATCCCCCAATCAGACATGGGTATGTGAGTGGGCACTGGCATGCAAACCAGCTAAATCTAGTATTTTGAAGCAATGTATAGTAGCTCCAAGTGTGGACAATGATAAATAACATTGACCTAAAACAGGAATGATTTTAAGCCACCTTCACTTATCCAGCTTCATGGAGGTCTGGAAATAGAAGTTGATTTTACTTTGCATCACTCTGTATATGGGTCGTTAAATGATTTAATATACTTAGAAGTGAGATGCTCATTCTCTTAGTCACTTTTTTCCCTTTGTCTTATACACTGTCACAATAGCCTAGAATAAACTGAAAATAAACATATAAATGACATTAAAAACAGAACATAAAATAGTATTTACCTTTATTGATCACTTTCCCAAAGCTCTGAACCACAGCTGTTTGGAACAAACAAGCGTCTTCCTAACTCTCTCCTTTTTACAACTGTCCTTTGAATTGGGGATTCAAACCTGAAATAACACAGTGGCATTTGGAGACAGTCTCAGAGATATGAGAGATTCACTGGATACTGACACAGTCTTTGAGTTTGGTTGCTTAGTTTAGTTGTTGTTGTTGTTTTTTTTTTCCCTGTTGTGTGGGTTTTTTTCCTTTTCTTCATTATTTTTTTCTCTTCTATAGCAGTGGTACTTTTAGGTTTTGCTTGAAAGATTTTGGTGCTTCAGAAATAGAGGAAGCTTTTGTCTCAAAGGCTTGAAGTTCAGCCCCTTCAATAGAAAAATGTTATTTTCCAAAAGATTTTATTTTTTTAAATAATAAGCGATGAGCCAGGCTTTTAGAAAATAGGGCTGATGTAGCCACTATATAAGTAATAATATAATGAAATAAAATGTCTCTCCTCAACCACCTCTCCTATGTTATGGAGTAGTAGTAAGAGGAGTTTCTTTTTTTAAGTGCATGTCCAGGTCAGATTCTTTTCTCCTCAGTGATTGTATCTTCCAGCTGTTACACAACATCATGGTCCCCAAAAACTCAGCAAGGAAAGCTCAACTGGTATGAGACATGTAAATAAGACACTGGTTTTCCTTTTTTTTTTTTTTTTTTTTTTTTTTTTTTTTTTTTTTTTTTATGGAGATGCCAGATGACATATCCAAATAAGCACTTGAAATATGCTTGGTAAAAGTTCATCAATAGTTGCCATTGCTACAAGTTCTCATGTGCACCCCTTTGAAAAACAGTGGTCACTTATTAAAGACTAGAGACAGAACATTTTCTTGAACAAAGTTGTTAATAAAGTACGTCAAGACTTGTTTCAATAAGTATTGGTCCATGAATTCTTCATGTGCTAACTTAGGGTTTAGAGCTATTTAGTCATACAAGCCCTCCAGTCTGAAATAGGCATGTACCTTATTATTGTTATTGAAACACTGGCCTTTTATATTTAGAATATATTTATAAAACATACTTCTCCTCTTCATAAAATTAAAAACATCTGCTGTGGATTTTCAGTTAAAATGTTGTGGACTTGAAAGTCTGGTTGTAGGTCAGTCTGCCATTTTGAATGGCAATTAAGCTGACAGTTCACCCTGTACTAGTGAGATTGTGAAAACAAACAAAAAAGGCAGATGGTTCATTTAGTTTAGTAATTGTAATTTGTTGTTCATTAAAAGCAATTCCCACACAGGCATTCTCTATGCAGATGGAGTATATGGAAAATTTTATTCTGCCAACCTGTCGCAATAATTATTTTTGTTAGTGTAATTTGCACCGACATTTGATAGGTAGTTGATTAGAGCAGTATGGTTTCATCAGAATTAAAATTAATTATAAATTTTGCTGCTTTCATTAGTGTGCTTTTATAACTATCATGACCAAGCAGCAGGGGTTTGGCTCTGAAATACCGAAAATCACAGCAGCATTTGTTGTGTGGAGCTTTTTTTCTTGAGATGACTGAACCTTTTATTAAGGGTTTTTGTTTGAGGTTTTTTTTTATACCTACAGAAGATGAAAATTAGTGGCAAAACTGTTAGGATAGTTCTAAAATATGCTTGTAATGGAGGAATGTGCAGAGTTCAAATTCAGTTACTAAGCTTGAGATATTTTTCAGTTTTCTTGTATGTAGTGATAGCATTGTAGCTCCAGACATTCTGATAAGTAGAGAGAAACGTTATGGCCAGTAATAGAAATGCCCTTACAGATAAAAAACCTTATTTGCTAATAGGTTTTTAACAGGGATTTTGTCTTCCCCTTTAGAGTATAAAATTATGTTAAATAAACTTCAAAAGAAGGAATGTAGTGCCCTTTTTATGATTATAATTACAGAGCTGCTTATTTTGATAGTCATGATAAAATAGTTCTCTTCTAGATGGCTCAAATTGCAAAGAAATTCTTCAAAAATAAATATTAGAACATCTTGGTACAGACATAGACAGACAATTCTCATGGCAAATCTGAAGGGCTGAGTACAGCATAGATATTTTACCTCAGTACACGATGTAGCACTTCTATCAACCTCCAATATTAGGAAGTAGATAAATATTGAATATAAAATACAGAATACAGTCCTATGAAATACAGTTTGCTTTTATTATTTTATATCCTGGTATTTTTGTTGGTTCATCTGCTAGGGTTTTTTCTCCATTGCAATTTAATATTGGTAAGGCAGCAAAACAGACAGTGAGGGTTGATGTCCTTGTCCTATTCAAGTCAGGGGCAGCTCCATCATTAATTTCAGTTGCTCCATATAACCTATACGAAAAGCTAATATTTTAGAGAAACAGATGAATAGAGTACTGGTCAGTACTGGTTTACAGCTTTTTTTTCTTCTAGAGACTAGGGTTATTTAATGTTATAATTCTGCTTCGTCTGAGATACAGTAACCTCTGGGGTGTAATTCCCCTTAGAATTCCCCTAGACTTTAAGTCAGAGCATGCTTGACGTACTAATTTTCATTAATACATTTTTCTCTCAGAATCTTTAATTTATAGATTTATCTATATCTAGGAATCGGGGTGGGAAAAGTAGAGAAAGAAACTCTTCTGGTTTGTAACTTGACTCTTGTTTCTGCAAAATATGAACAAGACAGTGTTTATTGTAGTCAGAAAAATAGTTGGCATGATTGTGCGTAAGTGAAGAATCTCTGGATTGTCTCAAAGTGTTAGCTGCCCATTTGCAGACAAGCAAGCTTTTAGTGTGCAATTTAGGTCAATGGATAGAGGGGAGAAGATGTGTTTAGGCGACAGATTTTAAATCACCATAATATAAATATGCTTCCCTTTTCATCCGGAATTTGCTTTCTTTCAAGGTAATTTAGTGGAGCAGACATGCACTTATGCCTGTCTTTGTAATTTTAGGGATTAGGATAGTGAGGATTAAATGCTGACCCTTAATCTTCAATATCAACTTTAAGAGCGAAATATAATATGCAAATGGAATACCTTCATTTTGTGTTTATATATTTTAATCTCTGTAATTTAGTTTTAAGAAGATGGAAACTCATCTTTGCCTTATTTATTTTGAATCCCAAAGCAAGATGCCATTAAAATCTTTATCCCTGTATCTTAGAGGATAAATGTTTATCCTTTAGGGATTAAAATATAATTTTTTAAAAAAATGAGTTTAACCTAACACTCTTACATCAATCCAAGAGTTTTGTGTGTCTGATTTAAATGTATCCTTGAGTGTCACGTCAAACATTGATAATGGGAAAAAAATAATTCAATGTTTATTTTCAAAAATCAGAGAATGGAGTTTGCATTAACAGAAATCAGTTGGTTACTATACCACAGATCAGTTTTGATCTATTCATTCTAAGCTTTTCCTGAAAATTCTGGATATATTCAAACTACAGAACTTGAAAAGAGAGAGAGAGAGAGAGAGAGTATGTATAAAGATTAAATATTCTGCAATTATAAACAAGTAGGATATCTCAACCACTACAAATGATTGATGCAGTATTAAGGAATCAGATCAAAATGAAAGATGAAATATGAAAAACTGGCAAAAATGGATTTTTGAAATAGTCTTGTTTTGGTACTAATACTAGCAATGTAAAGTATAATTAAAATATTTGACCCAATTAGATTTATATTAGATGCCCATATAGATTGTAAAAAAAAATATTTATTTTGACATCACCATTCCTGAAACATTTTTCAATCAGGCTGTCTTATTGATTGCTTTATTATCTGCATATCTCCTTTCTCTACTTTTGCTGATTTTAACAAATGTGACACTTTGAAGGTCTCAAATAATTTTCATCTAGTTTGAGATTTCTTCACACTGAGGATTTAGAACAGTCGAGTATGAGCTGTACTTTAAAAGTCTGTATCATTAAATGGTAAATGAATAATAGCAATGCACCACATTCCTGCCCAGTGAGTCATCATCCAAGGACCCTTTTCTGACAAGAATAGTCTTACAAAGAATACTTTCTTCTGTGACAAATCTTTCAAGTATTTTGGTATCCTTTGGAGAGTAAGGTACTGCCTGAACTGATACAGTTGTCAGAATATGGATCAGTGAGAGCTGAAACACAGCCTGAGCAATTTAGAGGTAAATAAAAATCTTACATATCGACTTTGTTTCTGTTATGGCTTTAGAAGTTGCATTGGATTGCTGCACATGGTTTGCTAGGAATCACCTAAAACTTCTAACTGTTATTTACAGATTAGTTCCTTTGAGAAATCTTGAGGAAGCAAATGACTCTGTTCATAGTTCTGTCTCTCTGTCTTTGGGATGCTTTCTGACCCTGAAGTGGCTCAGAGGAAAATTTTAAAAATGGGCCTTTTACCTTAAGGATAGAAGCTTGCTATCATATCTCTCTCTTCCTTAGACCTTATAAGGGTGAGAAGCTAATTTGTGTCCTTATCATTCCGTAACACTTTTGTAAAGGCCAGAAATATCTGTATTTTACAATAAATTTGATTTTTTATTCATTTCCCCAATTATATTGAATGGAAAAGACCATACCACAGAGTAAAAGTACAGTCTTCATTATGGTCCAGTAGAGACCTAACAATTGCCAAGAGATTTAGTCCTGCTGTACTGATCCGCACCTGAAAGATTTTGAAAGTACTCAGCAAGAAAGGTCAGGAAAAAGAGATATTACATGCTATCCTATTGTCAAGGGTGGCCAAGAGGCATATATAGTATTTGAAGGCCCATTAAAAATGGTAACTTTGCATATCAATAAGTCATTTTGGCAATTTGTATTTATGCTAGACTTACTAGCATATTTCAACAGGCATCAGAATATCTGATAGTGGTCAGTTAGTCCCTCCATCAAGGATCATATTATATTTCCTAAAAGTTTGTCTGTGTTAAAGGAGTATATCTAGAGGATCACACACTGTTACAGATGACATACCTGGAGGTGGATTTTTCTTGATGTTTTCTGCTAATTTCATGTTATATTAGGCTTAAGATGTCAGCAGCAATGTCCTCCTATGCAGAAGGAGAATCTATTTTAACTGTGTGTTGGTGTTGATTGCTCAACGTGTTTTTGTGATGCTTCAGTCAAATTTTTCATCTGAGTTTCAGGGACATTATATATTTCAATGGTGTTAGCTCAAATTAAAGCTATATGTACTAACTAGGATAAATAAGTGAGCTGTGTAATATATGGATATATGGTTAGCACAAGTTATGTGGGTATCTAAATGTACCTAACAGATCAACAGTAGTTTAAAAAATTAGTTGTGTTTTATGGCATAATCAGTAACAGTCATTAGACAGTAAAAGGTTGCAATTTTGCACTATATTCAAAATAAAGGTAGCTGCCAGTATAACAGATGCTGTTGTGAGTTTCTAAACTGAAAATACTTTTTTTTAAAGAAAAATAAGAACCTTTTCCTTATTCCGTCCTTATAATTTTTAAGCCCCAATGGTTGCAACTAAAAAAACATTTTTTAAAATTTCCATAAAGCAAAATGATGAAGTAAGTTCTGCAGATTTCTCAACTCAACCAATTTTCTGGGGGAGTACAGCTGATACCATGATGGTACCTCACAGAAACTGGAGAATTTTTTTGTTGCAGCAGCTGGATGCTGTGGTCAAGGGACTTCCACTGACACCAGGTCATGATGATCAGTGTTATAAAACTTGCCTAGAACCTGCTGTGGGACACAGTCAGGAGGGAGAGGCAGAAACTGAGACTGCATGTAGATACCAATATTTTAGTTAATGGCTTTGATGAGAACATGTTAGCCAATACATTTTAAGTATGACATAACCAAACAATATAAACTTTCACATTAGAACCTGGTCAAGTTAAAACGTAAAATTTCTCTGAAGGTTTAATTCAACCTAGCTGATTGAATGGCTTTTAAGTTGTGCTCGGAAACATATTTTGACATGTTAGAAATCCTCATCTAAAGAAATTCTTAAAGATTCACATAGATAGGAACTAGTAGCAGCTGCAGTGTCAAGAGCGTAAGTGCTATCTACAGGAAAATTTGCTAAATAAGTGGGCAGCTGCTTTCAGCATTAGCTGCCATTTTTCAGTGGTCTTCACAAGTGGCTGTGAGTAGAAACATTACTGTTGCCCTTGAGGGAAGTGCACAAGAGATGCTCATTTGAGGGCATTAGGGCTGATTGTACAGTAGGTCCCTCAGATGGGACCCAGCTGGGTGATGGAGCAAAGCTCTGCACCAAACCCTGGTCCTGCCACAGCCTGTTGATGTTTGGAGGCTCAGGCACCTGCATATGCTGGCTTTGGCTGCTGCAGGCATTTGTACAGGCACAGGCATTTGTACAGGCATTTGTAAAGACACAAATCTTCAAAAGCAGCACAGATTTGTCACAGATTTAGGGAAAGGCTGTATTCAGGTAACTTTTTTTTTTTTTTCTGGAGGAAAAGAAGGAAAAGCAGTGTGAGTGCCACACAGAAACACACACAGCTGTGATGAAAAGCAGTCATGTTTGTGCCTGACTTGTGGATGTGCTATATCCCCAAATATCCATACATTACAAATGTAAAAGCCTCAAAGCAGGTATGTCCATCCAGCCCCAGAACGTATCTGTGTGTATCCCTACATGCTGTGGTGAGCCACTGTAACCTTGTCCTGTCTCCAACCTTACATCATTAGCACTTATCCAAACCCCACTTTCTTCAGGCAGTAGGAGAGCCGTATGACTCACTGGCCTTATTAGAGTAATTGGAGAACTTTAAGTCTCCTAGCAAAATGTCCTAAGTCACTGTGACATAAAAGATAGGGAAAGGGAGCAACAACAAAATACTTTGGCCTAATAATTTCTTCTAATCCCTTAGACACACTGATTGTTGGGATAGTCTCCATGGCACTAACCACCAAAAGTGCATGAAATATTTGTTGAGGAGTAATAGCTCCTAGTAGAGTTCACTTCCAGTGCTCAAAAACTGTCCGCTTAGAAACGAGCAACAGCCATTATAACCTCTGGGACTGGTCTTGCTGTAAAATCAATATTTGAAGGTAATCACTTTATATCTGATGCATGAGCCCCGGTGATTTTACTGGCTGCCTGTTGTTAATATGGACCACTGCCTAATTGTCATTCCAGAAGAGGATCCAGATGTCCCTTACTCTCTCCCTCCAGCCCATCGTGGCTTTCATTACCAGAAAAAAATTCCTAAAAGGTGATATCATTTACTGTTAGAGGCTGAGCAGGAGAAAGGCCATCCCCCTTGCACCTTTAGGCTAGCGAACAGATTTTAAAATTAACACCTCTCCTCAGCACCACAGATGCATGTGATTTCATCTGCTGGTCCACATGCAATCCCCCTTGAATATGCTTAACGTCCTGCAAGCCTGTATCTTTTGCCATAAAAATCTCAGTTGTCATGCCCTGTGCATGTTGTAGCAGTGGCATAGGAATATTTTTTCAGCATGTTCGCTAAGGGAAAGTGTGAATGGGACATTTGACTCCCGACTTCCACGGCTGTATTCCACATGCAGTATTTAAATGCCAACACAAAAGGTATATGTGAAGAGAGGTGAAATTTACTTTAGCATTATTTTCAAAAGATACAGGTATTTTTTATTTATTATTATTTATTTTCTTCCCTTTGGATCACTCTGGTAATACCTATGAGTCTAAATTACCCCACAGTACAAG
The DNA here is from genome assembly GCF_015832195.1 of Motacilla alba alba. Classification (NCBI taxonomy): domain Eukaryota; kingdom Metazoa; phylum Chordata; class Aves; order Passeriformes; family Motacillidae; genus Motacilla; species Motacilla alba. The sequence goes on from NC_052017.1 coordinate 121,646,155, forward strand.
AAGATCTTGAGGTATTTAAAGTCTACTCATCTGCTTGCTGTGAACCACTCCATAAGTGTGCTTTGTAGTGTTTTTCAGAAACATCATTGGCTTTTATGAAAATGGCTGTTTGTTTGAGGTTGTCTTTTTATGAAGTAGGTAAAGATGCAGCTAACACAGATATTGTAGACAGCTCTTTAACCCTAGAAACCACTCCTATTTATATGAAATTTGAATTTTTTTTTTCTTGAATTTAATTGCTAAAGATGACAACGGCCGTTCAGGCCATGGTTTGGTAGGGATACCCAGAGCCCTAATAAACCTCTAACTTCTGTTATAAGTAACATTTTCAAGAATGTATTCTCTCACCTTGAATTATGTTCATCTGTGCTGGACATTCTTCCTCTCCTGTTTTTTAAGCTAGACTTCTTGAATAATATGTAAAGCTTGTTTTGCAAGGATTAGATTTTCTGAGAATTCATAGTCATTATCTTTTGTCTGCTATGGAATACAAGTAGCCTAGTGTTTTGTTTTTTTAAAAAAGACCTTAAGTAACTTTAAAAGTTGTAGGGACAAAAACCTTTTCTTAAGGTGGGGGAGGGGCAGTGCATGTGTTTAATACATAGTCCTGAGCTTTCTGTGTATTTAAAGTAGATATATACCTTGCTGCTATGAATCTTTGACAATGTGCCAAGTGTTGCATTGCCAAAGGTATAGCATTTCATTTATTTCTTTAGGCTCAATAGCGGTTACTGGTAACATGTGTTTGTAGGGTGTCAGTTCTGATGGAATTTTTTTACCTGGCCTGTTTCCAAGTAATGTTGGTATGTGTTTAAAATGCTTTAAAAATAAATCAGACTTTTGTATTTCTGCAATAGAAATTCCAGGAAGAGTGATAAAGTGAGATTCACTTGCCATCACATTTTTTTAAAATCTGTTTTGTTTATGGAAAGGGACTTTGGTCTTTCTATTCCACTTTTCAGTAAGCTAAACTAATGTAATAATCAAGAATAAGTAGTTAAGACAAATATATAATATTTTAAAAGAACTTTAAATAAGAAAAAATGTTTACCTCTGTCAGAACATGCTTTAAACGTTGCTTCCCTTGTATAGTTTCTTTCTCTGCCAGATCGGATATTTGTATATTGCATCCCTGCAGACGTTCTTCTGCGGCTCTGAAATTTTTGGTGGGTCCTTTCTGAGACATGGAGACCTAGTATAGACCATCCCTTTTCATACTAAGACTTTGTTTCTGTGCACATCTAGGATCTCTTCTGGGGGAGACACTGGACACGTGTTAGATGTGTGATAGTTAAAGATGCTTAATAATACCATTTCCCATAATTCTGTAAGGATTCCCAAGAAAAAGGAACAGGGCTGTGAAAAATTCGAGTCTGTGGGTCCTCAGTACATTGTAGCCAGGGAGAACCTTCTGTAAGTGGAATTAGGATGCCTGCCGGGAGTAGAGTTTCTGCAGCAGCACTTGGATCCTCTGATCTCTGCATGCTTTCCCCAGGTGACAAACTTCCCCCTCGCTTTGCGGGCATCTGCTGCCCTGGACTCTTTCTCCTGTGGATGAATATATAAATCTATCAGCCTGGTAAGGTGGCCAGCAAAAGCTTGCCAGCACTTTGTACCAGCTGTTGAAAAGAAGTTGCTTAATGCAGATGCACTGCTTCATATACCTTACACCTGCATTTACAGGGGTGCTGAGCACCTTCAGATGCTAGTCTGCTTTGTTAATTCTTGGTGAAAATTTGGCCTGTACTATCTCAAGTTGAGCTTCTAAAGCTGAAAATCCACCCCTCAAAAAAAAAACCAAAAAACACCAAACTGACTGTTTTTTGGAAAATAACAGGCAAAAACCATAAGATACTGATAAGCTGGGTCAAATTTTGTGTCAGTTATTTTTAAAGCAAAGAGATATTAGAATTTGGCATTTACTTTCTTCTGCCATGGAACTTCTTGTCTTTCTTTAAGGAAATAGAGAGTATTTTCTTGAGGATAGACTTACTGGTTATCCTGTGCTGTGGTAGCATTTTCTTTTTTTCCCCCCAAAGGATGTTCAAATTTAGGATTATTTTATAGTTTTATAACATAACTCATTAAGTATTTATAAAGTGAAACAATGCCGAAAAAAATAAGTGTTCGATTTTTGGTATTTACTGTGACTATGTAGTAGCAAATATTTACTGCTACATTTGCTTCCAAGTTCCATTGTATATCTGGAAGCTTGATAATAACAGTTCATATTTTCTTACCAAACTGATAATGTGTTATTAATTCAGATGAAAAAAGAGGTAGCTCTACCAGATTCTTCTGTTTTGTCCCAGGTTTGAAATTTTATGAGAACCAGACTACACATTCCTCTGCTGTTAGACAGTATTATTTTCAGAGATGCTAACCTGTTAGTGATTAGCCCAGACTAGTGTCTTGGATGCTTGTGGTATCAGAAAGCCTTTCCCTGAGGACTTTTCTGCTCCAAAGAGAATTTCCACATCTGAGCTTGAAAAAGATGGTCTGAACCTGTGTATATTCCCAACTAAGGGTCAAATCCCATGAGTCAATGGGAATTTTGTCTGAGTAAAGACTGCAGGATTTGACCCTTCAGGATTTATTTGTTTCTTGTACAGATGTTTAAGTAATTTAAAATTACATAGCCCAATATTCAAAGAATTAGCTGCTTAATAGAATTTTTGCTTCTAACCCCAGCTAATTCACTGTCTCTGCTTCTTGGTGTCTTTGCACTTAACTCATCCTATATGGTAAATTAAGGAAAATTCAGGCTTCCAGTGACATGATTATCAAGGAAAGTAAATTACAAATTATCACAGACTGTATGTGGCCCAAAAGGTCATGTTAGATTTATTTGTAGAAAATAGCTATCATCTTTATGATATTACTGTTGGTAGTGCCAGAAGGCAATTTGTTTCCTATATTTCTTTGTTGCTCTATGCAAGATTTTGCTCAGTGATCCTGATCATTGCCTCTGTATGTTTGATAGCTTTTGCTATAAAGGTGTATTTTTAGGGACCCATCTATAAACTTTTAATAAGCGCTTCCTTCTGCAGCCTATCACTTCAACTCTTTGTTTTGTCTGGATGACAGCAAGTATGATATTTATCATGATCAAGCTTAATACAATAGTTTAATACAATCAGGATATCCCATGTGTTGTAACATTGATTTTGTGTTTGTACATGCAAATAAAATACATACTTGTTTCTGTGTATGTGCACTAAGACATGTACGCATATGACAACACAGAGTTGTGCTTCATCATGGTTACCTGATGCTCTTTTCTACTTGGTTAGTGCAGAGTGTTCTACAGAAATTCAGTATGTTCAAAGATACTAACAGGTTTCCTATTATGTATGCTTGTGGTATCTATGTGTCAGGTTTTTCTGCAAACATCTTGATTAAGAAAAGGCTGTAGTAAACTGTATGTACAAAGTTGCTTATATTTGATTTTAATTTTTTGTTTTAGTGTTTGTATTGCAAACTCAATGTTGTGCTTTATAGTCTATTTATTTAGATAAACACCTTCAATCTGGAGTGTATTTAGTACTTAAAGGAAAAACCCCTACTGACCTGGCAGCAAGCAGCACCTATGAAAGGGGAAGACTAGCAGGAGGTGGCGATTCAAAGGAGTCAGGCTGACTCCTATCTCTTTGGTATCCCTGAAAAACTTGGTGGCAAGAAACAAATTATCTCCTTCCTTAGTAGGTCTGCAGTATCAAATCCTCTGTCTGAACTGTGTCTTTGCAGCATGGAAATGAAACAAAAGATGAAAAGGTTGTGTGGAGAGGCATTAAAAAGAAAAAAAAAAAGACAGTGAATTTTTCTAAAAAGCTTCATAGGAAATTTTATTTAATAGTAAAAACCTGGCTGCTAATTAGGAGAAGGAGAAAGAAATTGATTTTTGCTACTTGATAGGCTTTAGTTTATTTTCCTCACTCACCTCATTGCTTGGAGATGAAAACAACCACTTTTGAAACCTATTTTTTTCCTTCCATGTAAACTGTTGATATTTGCTACAGCCCCCATAAAACTTTTCAGTGCCCTGCTGAGTGTCTTTCATAACCAGTCATACAAAATGCCTTTCGTAATCTTTCTGCAGTCACAGAGGAGGAGAGGACACAACAGTACTAAAGCCATTGCTTCTGCTAAGGACAAGAGGAGACGGAAGCTGCGTTTCTAAATTGGGCGCTGTGTAGTTTTACTTATTGATTTACAGAGCAATTATTATCATAGTAGAACATTATAATGAACATAGCTGAAGAGTGAACATTTGTTGAAACATGTCTGAGGCATTTTCTACATGTTGCTTGAGGGATGAATTAATTTACATGATGTTTTACTTTTAAAATAAAACAATTTATTATAGAAATCAAAATGTCAAATCTAAAGGCTCTTATCTGTAAGCTCTCATAAATTATTTCCTTAAAGCTTTTTTGGAGCAGGACTTTTCACATATTCTTCCCTCGAGCCTAAATTACACAAACAATAAGTAACAAGTTATTTTAAGTGTAATGGTAATTAACCATGAAAAAAGAAATTACTTGTTTTGATTTTAGTTGATTTTCCCCTTAAGATATAAGTGTCTCTTTGCTGTGGATTTCTGTTTCTTCATAATTTTAAGGTTTTGAGTCTTTTTTTTTTGGCCTTTTGCACTTCATTTTTTAAAGTGGACGCTTACCTGTGTATGTCATTAGTTGAGTGTCTCCCAGGCTGATTAGCCTCCTGTGTTCTTACAGTCTTTTGGCAGCAGCAGAATAGTGATTTCTGTTTGCATGCTGGTGAGGTTCTGGTGATGAGCCGTTAAATAAAATGATCTGTCCCCAGGCCAACCACTTGGTTCATTGCCAAACAGTAATCCAGTACAATTAAGTATCAAAGATTGGACTACTCCATTATTGCAAGAGATCTCATTGCAGGCACCTGGAAAAGCAGAGAATTCCAGAGAGAAAGAATGATCGGGACATTTATTTCCACTGGGGTATACTAATTTCATTGGGGTTTGTTTGAACATAGGCGATTTGGATATCCATATATTTAAAATTAGCATTTAATTTTTCAATTTCAGCTTTATTTTCCTTCCAAAGCTGGAGTTGAGAGAAGGAAGAGATGAAAGTAAAAAAGAACTGACTCAGTTTCTGAGACTACTTCTGCTGTTCTTGACTTCCCTATTAGAACACAGTATTTTATGGTCCCATTGTTTTTTCCTCTTTCATAAAAATGTTGTGTCATACTCATGCACACATTTAAGCATTTAGTAGTGGCAGCAAAGCTAGAAATTTGACAAATTATTAGCAAATTGTTTTCATTGTTTGCTTTGCAATTCAGTGCTGGGAATGCTGGAGTTTTGTTCTGCTACTGGCCTTGGAAGTAATTCTTTTTCCTTTTTCCAAAAAGCCCTGAATTCTGATGGGTGGAATTTTACTAGGATATGCCTTCTCTAGCCATAACATTGTAAAACATACTAAATCTAAAGCAACATATTTCTAAAGTTCTGTAAATAGAGGATATGGGCAATCATGTCAGGTATTTGCATATTTTGCAGTCAACCAGAGCTAATCAGATAGAAAATTGCACCTAATGAACATAAAGGAGTGTTTAAAATCTTATTCATATATAAAAAATTAAGAAAATCCTGCCTTTTGTTACTTTGAGCTAGACTGATTTTGTAGGTGCTTTGAGGTGTTCAGTGTGAAAGGCAGGAATTTGGCCTATTTCTACCCTTCAGAAACTTATTTGTAGAGCTCTATAAAATCACAAGTGTTTTCATGTTTATTATACTTGAGAAAGTCAGAGGATATATTCATATTATATAAGTATTTGCACAGTCCTCTGAAGACACAGATGATATACAGGTTGCACTGATGGAGAAACTGAGTCACAGGATTATCAAATAATTTATTATGTTTTACAGCTCAATCAGAATTGAAAATAGCAATCAGATATTCCCAGTCATATTTTCCAGCTGTGACTTGCCTCTCTAAAAGGCACTAAACTATAGCTCTGAGAAATATGAAAATATGTGGGATAAAGAGAAGTTGGTGTAGTTTCACCAGGGGCTGCTCAAAGATCTGTGGAAGCCAGATCTCTCCCAAGGCAAAAATGAAAGATGGAAACAACCAGGAAAATTAAAACTCTTTTAAGACTTGGAAAAGTTAAAAGAAATGCAAAAGCAGAATGAGTTAATACTAGCCAAAGGAGCCAGGGGAAATAAGAATAGTATTTTAAATATATTGGAGAAAAAAAGAAATAATGGAATGAAATACTAAGCTCAGTAATAAATTAAGAGGGTGACAAAATGAAAGCTGGTTCTGAAATGGCTGATGCACTGAGCTACTTTCAAAATCAATCTTTGACAAGAAAAATAAAAGGAGTAAGGACATAATAGCTCAAGTAATTAAGACATTTTCAAAATAGTTGTTGATAAAAAAGGAGTAAGGCAATACTTAGAAAAAAAATGGAATAAAGTAAATCAGCAGGTCTGGGTGATAAGCATGGTGTGGTCCTAAGAGACATAGATAATGAATTTAAATAATCATTACTAATTATTTCTGAAAAGTAAAGTACAACTGAGGAATTATCATAAGATTGGGAAAAAGCAAATCTAATACCAGTCATTAATAAAAGAGAGAAAAAAGAGTAATTCTGGTAATTACCATAGAGCTGCCTGTTGTTGTTTATAAAGCCTAGTGGTGTGATAGGAACTATACTGAATCTGCAAAAAAACATCTTTACCCTAAAACACTTTAATTTCTGCCTTGATATGCCTTAGTCAAAGATGACCTAGAAGTAGAGATTAGATGGATGAGAGGAGTATGAATACAGGGTTGGGTTGTAGGCTGCTTAAAGATTTTTGGCCTATCTGAAATAATAACGATTATTAAGAAATAAGATAACAAATATTATTGCTCTGACACCGAAGTTTTTACCCCATGGTTTCTCTTGTCTCCACTTGCTAAGCCCAAAGACATTTTCAGGAGGCCAAGAATAACCAGTCAGGTGCTACTTGCCTCTTCCCTGCTGCCTGGCCCCTCTTACTGCCTCATGTGGAGGTGAAAAGATGGAGCTGTGCTTCCAGGAGTTCTTGACCATAGTTTATTCCTGAGCTGTGCACACACACAGTATAAAAACAAAAGTGAGCATGAAGACAAAGAGCAGAAGTGGTCTTCTGGGCTTGCTTCCCCATAGGCTTCCTGGGTGGATAGTCTCAATCTCTCCTCCTAGTCTCAAGAGGCTGTACCAAGGGGCTTCTGAGGTTTCAGGGACAAGGAGAGACCATGCCATCTAGTGGAACTCCCTCCATTTTTCCAGCTCTTTGAGAAACATGGCAGAGAACACGGTTGCTCGAGGTCCAAGTGAACCTTGGACCAACCACTTCCTGAAGAAACACAGGAATGTTATGTTTCCAGAAAGTTGCCAGAGAATATGATGTACCAAGGGGACTAAATGACTTTAATTGCAGAAAGTCAGGCAAAAACACTTGGAAACTGTGATTTAATAATAATAAAAAAAAATAGTATGGAGGAAACAGCCTCACAGATCTTTGCTTAAATGAAGGGATAGATGCAGAATTTTGGAAAAGGTTTTGGGCAGTTGAAATGACAGTCGGTGTGCCCATATTGCCATGTAAATTTGTCATTTAGTTGCAGGAGTTCAAGTTGTATTTTGGGGATGGACTAAGGTGTCTAGAGGCCTTCTGCAGTTGTGAGAGGCATACTTAATTTGTTGAACATGTGATTAAGGAAGGGGAGGTAAACAGACCATTAATTAAATCTGCAGGTTATACTAAAACTGGAAGGTGTTGCCAACCCCAACGAGGACAGAGTGCAGAGATATAAAAAGTGAAGACAGGTTAGAAATATGGAGAGGAAATCACAAAATGGGATTCCACCTGGCAAATGGAATCTGATACATCTGCTGAAATAATAATGCAAAACACAGGTATTCAGCAGAAGAAAGATGCTTGTAAAGAATTGATGTTGAAAAAAAAAAGATGGGGTGAGAGCAAGCAGCAAATTTTGTACAAGTTTGCAATATGACAGAAGAAGCAACTGCTGCCCCACCCCCCAACAGTTTTGTTCCTGTTTGCATCATGTTATAGACTAGAAATGGGATAAACCCCCTTTCTACAGACTATGGTAAGATATAATACTGCTCACAGCTTTAGGCATGTCATAAAACAATAATAGATATGAATAGGTATAGTAATTGGAAGCTCTCTCATAGTGAAATGAGACTGGACAATGAATTTTGAAGCATATAATAGGAAGTCATTCTGCACGGATGGATGAACGCTGCTGTCTTTTTCAGCTTTAATTTTCATGTTTCCATATAAGGCGAGTAAAATGAACAGTAGTTATTGTTTAACCAAGTATCTTTACACACCAAACATGTTAATTTCACTTTTTCCTGGGTCAGGTATTTCGTTAACCATGACATCTTGGCACCAAATTAACCATAATAAACTGCCCCTAGCCCAAGTGGTTCAGTTCATTGCGAGGTTATCTGTATCAGGATGTGTTAGTTTTCTTTTCTGACACATTAAATGAAAGAAGGGTAACCAGAAGAAAAGGCCATTTTTAAACACACTTATCCTTACCTGTATGCTTGGATTTTTGGACATTTGTAGTCTGGTTATTTTTCAGCTGCTCAATCAAAGGTCACATTATATATGTGTAAATCTATCTCTCTATCTATCTATTTATCTATTCTATCTTTATACTAATATGTATGCTCCACTTTAAATAGTTCATGTGTGAAACTTGGTAACTTACTCTGTAATTTGTGTAGGTGACTTCACTTACTCTTTTACCTAAGTCTGCTTTCGTGGAAGAGTGCTGTCTTTGGCAGAAGCAGAAAAGCAGGAAATACTTTCTTTTGGAGCAGTGACTCCTGAAGTCAGGTGCAAAAGGATGAAACAGTTGCTGAGTCCTTCTATAAGTACAGCCATTGCTCCAGGCATGTGTGAGGGTTGCAGGCCTTTTGATTTTTATCCAATTGCTTTTCTCTCCTTTTGGTGATTCTAGAAAGTCAACCAAGTCCTAGTTGCAGTGGCCTTTCTGCCAGTGTTGTATTTCTTATATCCAAATACATGTTTATTGCCTAGAGTTAATACAACAGGCTGCTAGAGAACCATGTCTTGCCTTTGTCCTTCACAGAACAGGAAATATCTGGATATTATCAATCATAATTTTTCATTCCACACCAACTACTTCAGAATATAAGTATGTGTATTGACATATTAATAAGAAAAAAATTGAGAAATATGTATTTCAGTAATGTTTCTAATACAGAAGGAACTAACAGAGATTTTTAGTTACTAATGCCATTGAAAATTCATTTTTATTAAAATGAAAGGCTCTACTACTCTCTCTTTTACTTTATAAAAGTATCTCTTATTATCAGCACAGAAATATACTTATTTGTTGACCTTCAGCAAAGTTGTCGATACAGATAAATGCTCTCTCTAATACTGATTATTTTTCTACTGGTAGATGAAAAAGTCTAAATGCCTTATACCTTATTGCTTGATAAAGAACAGAAATGGAATTTCATCATGAAATAAATATTCACTTTAAGAGGTTCTGCTGGTCTACTGATACTCTAACAGGTTTGGGTTTTGTTTTTCACCCTTACCTAGATATATTAGCAATGCACCTATTAAGACAGAGACTCTTCAGGTTAAGTAGCCTGGTTATGTTGTTATATTAAGTTATTTTAGTTTAAATAAGCTAAAATCATGCAAAGGACCAAAATTGCAAGCGAATAATCCAGTATGTTCAAGCAATATTGAATAAAGCAGTAGTTGCTTGTTTTTGCTAACAATCAAATTGAGTTATAAATAAAGGACTAAGCTCACAGTGAAAAGTGTAAATTGAGATGAATATTTAGAAACTCTTCTTTTTTTTTTCAACAGTACTTGTGCTACATTTGTGTTCATAAATTTGCAGAATTTGAGTCTCCACCTCCTCGGTTGAATACGCATCTTAATACCTTGTTAAATCAGCTTGTTAAAACAGCTTTTGATGTACTGTGTTCATGTAAAGGTTTCCAATTTTTAAAATATATATGCTGGTGCACACACACAGCATTTAAGACCAGAACTAGGCTATTAAAGTTTCCTATTTCTCATCACGGCTAAAAAGGACTGGAATTGCAGTTAGCTGTAGAATAAAAAAAGTAAGCCTCTTAAACAGGCTTTTTGACAGTGGAACCCCTGTAGGACTCTTCTTATTAGTGTATTTATTTTTGTATGTATCTGTTTAAAGAGGTAGATGGATTTTAGAGATATTATTCAACTACAGAAGAAAAAATAAGTAGGCTGGAGTTCCAAAAAGACTGGGTCAAGCCCTTACTAAAGGGGAGAGAAAAGAGCCCAGGTTCTAGTGTCCATTCACAGTGTTGCAGGTGCAGGTACCATAACTACCCTGGGGATAGGTGCAGCCTGAAAAACATAAGGGTGGGAGAGCAGGTCCCTGAGGTTAGGTTCTACCCATGTTCCATTTCAAGAGTACTCATCATCAACAAGTTGCAGGTCTACCCTGGCGGAGCTGGTGACAGTGGGATTTTGTGTGGAAAGAAAGGATTCAGAGATATGATGGCAGCTGTGTATCTCTATATAGATTCATCCTGAAGACATAAGTGGCTAGAAACATTTTGGTGATAGGGATGATTTTAACTAAGGTGAAAAAAAATGAAAACAGTAACAAAGATCAATGCAGTTCTGTGTTGTTTTGTTAGAGAAAAAAAAGCTGCAAATAGAGAAGATGGCTATTTTCTAAGAAGGTTTGACACAGTTCTGTAATTGCCTTGTAGAACCACTTCTAATATTTTATTAAATAAGTATCTGCTGCATTATCTGTAGAATTGCTACTTTGGATGTTGGATTTAGGAAAACAGAGGTAACAGACTGAAACATAATGCGTAGCAAAGTATTTCTTTATCAGCAGATTGCCTCTGTTGCAGGTATCCTAACTTCCTAGAGCTGGTTCACTTTCTTGGTGGTATTTCCAGTTTTCTAATGGTTTCTATCTAGCTTCTGCCATTTTATGCAAAGTACAGTGAATGGGTGAGAAATTAAGTAAATACCAAGGGGAAGATCAAAATAATTTATACTATGCCACAGACATTTCAAGTCTTGCAGTCTCTGAGCAACCACTTGCTGAGCTGAGTAGCTCAGAATGGTAAAGTATACTCTATAAATCAGAAATCCAAGTCAGAGTTTCTGAAAAAACATTATTTTGCCAATGTTTTTACTAAAAACAGTAAAAAATTATGTAGTTTGACATAGGCCTTTTGCAGGCTTCAAGGAATTTGAGGATTTTGATAAAACAAACTTTATATAAACGAACAAGCCCTGTACTTAGAAAGATATATAGTTATCAAGCTGTCTAATAATGGTAATGGTATTTATGCAAAATACTTTGGCTAAACCCAAGACTTTACCAGGCACATGAAGCTATATGATAGCCAACTTTGGTGTATTTTTGATGAATATTTGTTAATTGTATATACATATGAAATTAGTGACCACCAGAGGCAATGAGTGGACAAACTTAGAACCCCAAATCTTCCCTTTATCTATGGAATTGATAGAATGTCACTGTATTTCACACTGAGCCTCGAGGCCATTATCTCTAGGAAGGAGGGAAGACAGTGTGTTCCCCATATCTCAAATTCTGATGAAGCAGCAAATTAGTACCAGTTATGCTGTTGGCTTTTTTATGATGTGAATGCATCTGGTAAAAATGATGCCTATAGATTAGCCTTCACTTAGGCCAGTGAATAATTGTTACAGGGTAGCAATTTCAGCTTATTATTCTAGACTTTTAAATTTTTTGATAAGTGGCACCTAGCTATAAAGTTTTTACTATTGTCTAATGCAGATACCATGTCCTTTGATTTGAATGCAGCCTTGTTCAGAGGTATTTGACTGATAAAAACCATTAACTTTAACCCCAGAATTGCAAGACAGCAAGGAAATTACCCTTATTTTGCTTAGTTTTATGCAGCATGGCTGGTGTCTGCTAATAACTGGCTATTCAGTAAAAAGCATATAAGAGGATGTGTACTAAATGATAAAATCAGGAATTTGATTCAAGTATCATTTTGGGTGGAAAATCTAGAGATTTATTTGTGGTTCTAACAGTGATGTTCCTTTCATTACTACCGTACCTCGAATCAGCAGAAAGAAAAGCTTCTGAAGTTACGATTACCCATAAGACTTGTAAACCAGATTGATGGAAGTAATTGGTAAACTGCTTAATCAAGCCTTGCTTGGAGGTGAATAAGGACTGCAGGA
>NC_052017.1:121663452-121730952 GCF_015832195.1 Motacilla alba alba
GAAAAAAAAAAGGTGGAGAAAAAAAAGGTTAACTCATTTAATAAGCCAAATGATATCAGTGAGGAAAAATTCTTGTAATAAGGATAGTGTTTTAATAACCTATGCCATATCTTTTATAAGTCCCTTGCTAACGCTCCTTAGTTTAGCAGTTTTTATTCATTAGAATGGAAAATAAAAAACTCTCTTTCTTACTGTTGGCTCTTATCTAGCCTTCTCAAGCTCTGTCCTGGCAAAATGCCAAACAATTCCAAAAGCATTTAAGACTAAAGGTTATAAAGGCACTGTAGTGATTTTCATGGAGATAAGAGTGAATGTTATTAAAATTTTGTGTATTGTTTGGTGGCTATAATTAATACTGGGCAGTAGTTATTCTCAGTTATGGCAATATTCAAGGAATGCGGGTTTATTTATAATAATTGACATAAATATCTTGTGAGATCTCTGGGTTAAAAAGCGACCAACACCATATTCATTGTTCTAACTGTATTAAAGGAATGGATTTTCCTTTCAGCTATGTCAGATGTGACTTTTATATATTCACTTTGTAAATATTTTGTGTTTTGGTATCACAGGTTACCATTTTACTGTATGTTTCTGTACTATTAGCCAGACAGAGTTGTCCTGAGTGATTTAAAAGCAGGAATACTCAAAGGTTATGAAGCTGGGTAAGACACCAGATTAAGAGCAGACTTTTGTTTAGTTTCCAAAACTGGATAGTTGTCTCTTATGACTTGTTTTTGGAGGGTGTACAGTCATACAGTTCATACATAATCCAAAGTATTTCTCCGCTTCTCTTTTGTAAAAGAGACTCGCTGTGACTTTCCCCCCTTTGCGTAGAGATGGAAGCAACCATTTCTAGTTCTGTAAGACGGTTTACCGGATTCTGATAAAAATCCCATCCTGTGACCTCTTCCTTCAGGGTGTTCAGTAGCCTAGGCTGGGCTTGAGCCCTTCCACCCCTGCTGTTTTCAGGTAGGAAGGCACTGATCTGGGGGAGAGCACGTCAAGGCAGTTACTCTGCCAGTAATTCCAGAATAGATTTCTGTCCTTTTCAATGGAATTTCTAAACTTGAGGTGTTTATTTCAGAGTTGTTTGTGGTTGTGCAAGGATGTGTGTATGTGGATGTGCAACACAGTGAACAATTAGTTTATGTAGCAAACAAATTTTAAAACTTGCAACTTCATTTTCTTTCTGTGATTAACTAATTTGATTTTCTTTGGCCCTTGGCCCTGTCAAGGATTAAGTGGGGAGACTTTTGAACTACTGATTTTTGATCACTGTGAAAAATATGTCTAGAACATAACCATTTCAGTTGGCATCAACTATAAACAAATTTCCAGTGGTATTTGAACGTGTGACCATGAAATATTTCTGCTGGCATTTCCTTACTAGTTAGCAGCTGTTAACACAGTCTGCAAACATCTATTAAGTTAAGGAAGACATTTTTTTAATACAGATTAATAGAAATGAGCTAGAAGATGATAGGCAAAAAACTGCTAGGACACAATTGCCTTTTGTTCTTAATTCAAAGAGGGCATAAACAGACCAAATTTCAGTATGAATGTTAGACTTCAGCTGGAGTCCATAACTTACTTTGAATGTAGCTTAACACATTTAATTTCAGACATAACTAACACTAATCAGATAGGGATTTTTGAAAACTGTTTATTCCATTTCAATGGAATTTCCATTTTACTAGCTGTAATCTCAAATATGTAAATGGTAGCCAAAGCTGGATGTGATGTTTCAGTTAAAATTTTTTTTGCCCATTGTTTCTTCTAGCATCTTCTTGCCAAATCTTCTGGAGTGCTTGTAATTTCCTCCATACAGAGCCCAACAGGCTCATCAGCAGCAGAAGGTAAACATAATAGATGTGAGGAATTTCTGGAGATTTATGAGGTTTAGCTTTCTGAAACATACACTGTGTCTGGCAATCCTAGGATATGGCCACATGTGGACTCTGAGAATTGAAGATGTTTTAAATGGGGCATCATTTAGCCCCCTGTTAGAAACAAAATTTAGGAACAAAAGATGCATTCTGCAGTAGTGCTTAATGTAGTATCATTTCTGCCCTGCAACAGTGTGTTGTAGTTCAGAAGAATAATCATCAGGGAGGTTAAGCTTTTGCTAAAATGTCTATGAAATTTGACGAACAGATTAATATCTCTGTTATTTAATAAATTGAACTTACTACCTACAGTCTCTTTACAGTGAAAGATCAGAGATCATTATACATCAACCTAGGAACATGAAGCTACTCTGTACTAAGGAGATTGGCATTATTGGGATTTAGTATCAAAAGCTTCAGAGCAAAATACATAAAAGTACAAGCCTCATAACTGTACCATTATTGTAAACATTAATTTATTAAATTCTGCCATCTGTTTATGAAAATGTAATTGAAAAATTGCACTCCTACATTAGTTTATTGAGCTGATAAAAGGAGATTCATTAGCAAAGACAGAAATATGCCATCCTAATGATCACAATAATATCACTGCATGTTAAAGTGTTCTTTTAACCTTTTTCAGTGGACTTTACTGATATTAATTAATCAGCATGGATGCTGTCAACATCTCAAGCACTAGAATGATAGTTCCTTTCCATTCCAGGCATTTCTCTGCATGTCTTTCTTTTATATATTTAGCTAGAAGAGTCTAGAAGAGCGTTAGCAGAACAGTAGAGAGAGGCCTCTTCTTCCTGCCCATTGTTTACCTCTAGTGTTGCCTGATGGAAGAGCTCATGTCCATGAGCCTAGGTTTTCATGGCCTATTTCATCCCTGTTCTCAAGGACTTGAATAAATGAAAGATGGGATCATTTGGAGGTAAATATTGTGAAGAATATCACTTTAACCCTCATCATCTTCCACAGTACACTAAAACAGAGGGGAAAGGTAGCCTTCAGTGAGAAGGATGGTTAAACAAAAGCTTCTGTGAGTTCTGAGATGAATGGCACTTGAAATGTTGCTCCTTTCTGAGTTTAAAATCTTAAAAACTTTGCATGGCTACCTCATGCTTTTATTTTTGCTGGGTAATAATACTCTGGGATGCTTCCAACTGTAGCAACCTAATTAATGAGATTGAAATTATAAAATTGTAACTGATTTACGTATCAGTTTTTGGCCAATGGATGCTGGTTACAAAAGTTTTTGTGTATTGATTTCCTAGAATTTCTCCCCTTTCACTCTGAGTACAGTGAATCTGGGAGAATGAACATTTTTATCTCCCACCATTCATATGCATGCTTATAAAATGCATGGCACCTCAAAAACATTGCCAGTATTTTTTTGAGCTTCATGTGGAAGATAATATATTTCAAAGACAAGAGCATAAAGTAGCTAGATATCATTGGAAAATAACATTTAATTATTAATGAAACCAAGACATTGGCTTTGAATGAGAAGCGACTGCTCATTTACTGGAGATTTTACAGCAAAGGTAATAATGAAATCTGTTTCCTAAGCTAACCTACATAGTGGCTCTGACTTAAGAGTTTTTTAACATGGAAAATACAAATAAACATTTTAACTCCCCTGCAAAATAGGAAAATAGTCTTGTGTTCGTGCAGGTTTTGTGTGCATTTGTCACAAGCATCTATTGTGGAAGTGGGATTACTGCCTGACAATTTCATCACGTCTGTGAAAGTAATGTTTAGGAGGTGAAGTAATACAATGATGCTAATCAGCTTTTTATAATCAGCCTCCTATGTATATAATATTTATGTTATTGTCTGTGCAGGGTTTTCTTTTCCTAGAAGCATTCCTTATCTGCTAGAATTCTTGTTTGACAAATGAGATTGGATTACCAAGTCACAGCTGTATACGCTGGTTGATGTATTGCTGTAGGATTGATAATTCAGAAAAGCAATGTAGTATTTGGGGGTTAATTTTCTTTTCTTAGACACAAGAATCTAATGCTGCTTCCTAGATATTTTCTTCATTTTTGTTATCTAAATTTTACCAGGTTTAGACTAGTTATTGACTCAGTTAATGTAAAAAATGTTGATATGCTGTCAATATTAATGTAGATGTCAGACCAACACTAGTCCCTAATGTATGTAAGAGCAAGTATTTTTTACCTTGATACAGAAAGGCAGTCATGTGTGAGATTTAATATACATCCTAATCTATCTTGTCATTGCACTAGCCATGGGTGATGTGCTAATGTATGGGCAACCATTTTCTTTCTCTCTTCACACAATGGAATAGATACACATGAATGACAGCCAAGTCTCCACTCTGTAATTATTTGGAGGGCAGTTAGAACATACAGAAGGAATACAGCAATACAGTAGTTTTAGTTACAGACTTAAAGTCTGTGGCATGTTTTGTTGATTTTGGTGGGTTTTTTTGGGGTTTTTTTAGTTTTCCAAGGAACAATATGATCACTTATAATTGGGAAAAAAAACCACACATACCCCCCCCAAAAAAAGAAATCCCAAAAAACAAACCAAAAACCAAAACAAACAAAAACTCCCCCACCCAACCCCAAGAAATGGCTAAACCTAAGTAAGCTTCATAACACACAGGGTTTGGAATTTCAGTACCGAGTCTTTACACTCACAGACAAATATTTTTATATATTTGAATGCATTCTTTGTGCTGACATCATCATTTTGATTCACATTTCTTGGAAAGATATATTTTTATAGTACAGAAGATTTGTCGTCAAGTATTTCTAAAAAGTGAATAATCAAATGAACTCTTTAATTAAGTGTCTCTTTTGTATTCATTTTACTTTTCCCTTTCTCCATTGCTTTTTCAAATTGTGAACAATTGTGGAAATATGGGATTGTGAATATAAGTTGACACAATGTAAGATAAGCAAGCAAAAATTAATGTCCATAGTATGTCTCATCTTTGTGCACGTTGGCAAAACCAAAAACCTGAATATTGCTTTTTATATAAAAGACATTTTGATGATATTGCAGTTTCCTAAAAAGCTAGTCCAAAATTACATATTTCTTAACGCAGCTTGAGTCAACAAATCTTTGAGTTCTCATATTAATTTATAATATAGCTTCCTTTTGTTCCTTTTTCCAAACTGTAAGAAACTGTCTTTGTGCATTCAATCTGTCTTTGTGTGAGAGAAAATGAAAATGAGGCACACTGTCCAGATCATAAAGATAAGCAACCGCCTGCAATTTCAGCATTTTTTTTGCTATATATTTTAGGAGGGAGGGTACGTTTTCTCCTCTGTGGTTAGATGCTATTATTTGTAGACTAAAACTATTGCTTTCCTGGTATTTTGCAGTGTTCCATTCAGAATTAAAATCACTATGCACATCTTCACGGCCTCTAAATTGAGACTGGTATAATCTTAACAACGGAAACTGAGTGAAAAATTCTGCTCACAGTGCTTTATATGGAAATATTCCATTTGGGAGAAAAAAAAAAAAAGAGAATCCCAAAACGTTCTATTTTTAGAATATATGTTATAATCCCCATAGTACTTTACTTTCCTATGAATAGTCTTCTTCTTTGAGAGTAGTAATATAAGTCTAAATTGTTACCTTATGTTTTCATAGGATAGGTTTGTGACCACTGACAGTTATAATTTACAATGATTATGGACGTTAACATTCTTGACTGTCACTATTGTTTTTATTTCAAATAGACTTTCAGTGGACTAACGGTATGAGGAGTAGATTTTTTTTTTATCATCGGGGAGTACTACAAACTTCCTGTCAGTCTGTAGCTAAAGTGATGCACCAACACTTGCAGTCAATAGGAAGTATTAATTTGTGCCTTTGAGACAATCTTGTGTAGACTTGTAGATTGGGTCACAGTAGGTTCTTCTGCCTGTCTCTGATCTATCCAGCTACCTGCTACATGACATGGGATCTGAATATTTGTTGAAGTGTCTAGAAGCAGAAAGGGTGGTTTCAGATGCTTTAATATGCAAATAATTTCTGCTCGCTAAAGAGTTTATAATGGCTTCCATGTCACTGCTCATTCAGCTAAACATTATGTACATTTCAGTGTTTCTAGGTTTCTGAATTAGAAGTATAAACTTCGATGAGACACAAGTGATGTTGAAGTGGTGTGACAGGCAGTAGATGTGTTCTCACAAACTTACTGCTTTTGCAAGGTCAACATTTTCAGAATATCTATTCAACTTAATCATCAATCTTCCACTTTTTATAACTCGACTCACAAAATCTATTGCCAGTTAAATTTATGTCAGGGTTTAAATCTGGGTTTCTTACCTGCAAATGCTACCATTTCCTCTTGTTGTAGAGTTGCTGGTAGTATGTCATGTAGGTACTATGAAGATCTTGAATTAAAAAAATCAACAATAAATTATTGGAAAGCCTAAGAATATTGATTTGAAGTTGAGCATAAATGCTAGGTTTTTCAGGAGGAATAGGAAATCAGTTCTTTTCATGAATATAAGGTACGTATCTGTGTTTTAATTTTTTCTCTACTAAATGTTCAAAAACACTCATGTAGAACACAAGACCGTGCAAACCAGTTAATTTAGTATCTTTGCAACCTGTCATGTTAATATGTAAATACATGTGCATATGTATTTAGACAAATCTAAAAACATGCATTATTTACATGCTGTAAGAGATTTTCTTCTGAGCCATTACAGACTATTATGTAAATATGTGTTTAAGGGGCATAATATATTTTTTTTTAATTTTTGATTTTTGACTTAAAAGGTCATAATGGCTAGGATCCCTTACACAATGCCTCATAATTTATTTCAGTCTGTATTATAGATGTTTCTATGATGTTAATATGAATTTGCATATAAAATATGCTTCAAGAAGTTACTGTACACATAAAGATTAATAATTCACGGATTTTAAATGGAAGAGAGAACATCAAAACTGATTAGTTTACATAAGGGTAAGATTCATCCTTTCTGTGGAAGACTAGCACAAAACTTAGGCATCATGTAAGCCTCACTTAAGCTTTCAGAATGCATCTTAAATGGATTTTAAGTGGTGCATAGGCTTTGCTGTGGCAATTGGTGAAGTAGTGAATTTAATCTGGAAGAGAATAATTCATTTCTAAATGCTTCCCACTTCTGGAAGGGAATTAGTAGCTCTTCTAGAAGCACTCAACTTTCAGCAGTCCCAAAATTTTACTTCCTTGTTTACAAGATAAGTGAAATTCAGTTTTAGGTGAAAAACATGAAGTACCTTTCTCTGTGAAGAATCCCATCTGTTTACGGTCACGTCTGCTTCAGCAGCCATGGAACAACACAGTAAAGAGATGGCTGACCTACCTCAGAGGATACGGATACATCTGCTGTAGGACAATTATTTAACCCAAATTTATATTCCAACTCATGCATATTTAGATACCAGCTCATATTCCATAATTAAATACTGAATTTAGCCATTCGGTGGATTCTGAGGTGCCCTCAAGATCATTATTATTCATGGAAACTGTGTGTTCATCTGGTTACTGAGATGAGATTAAATGTTTGGATATGTTGACTTTCAGTCAACAGATATGACTAAGCACAGGCAGATATTTAAAAAATGGGCTTGTGTTTTTCTTTACCAGCTAATACTTGTGGTTACGGGACAGTGCTGGCACTGCTAGATGGTTTTGTAATAGGAACCTGACAGCCGCCAGTAGCAGAGGCTGAGGGAACGAACAGAGGAAGAGGTCAAGCATATAGTCATGCTTCCCTGGCATAGCATCCCAGCTTCTGGCAAGTTTTCCAGACATCTAGTTTTCAGCAGACCAGGCTTAAGCTGTGAGCATGGGAGAACAAAGAATACCTACAGAGTTTAATAATGGAGAATGTCTCAGGAGGGACGGTAGGAAAAGGGAAAGTGTGACTTGGGCTCCAAAAGCTGCTGGGAATGAGGATGTCAGAGGAAAAATAGACATGTCTAGATAATTGTGAAATAGCAGAAATGTGGTTATTCTGGATCTGCGTTGGGTGCTTGTTGTTTTAAAATATTTTATCTAATGCTTTGTTTCTAAGCAGTCTGTTTTGAAGCAGAACAGCTGTTTGTAGGGTATGTCCAGGCTCAGATTGTAAAAAGAGCTGCAGGGCCTAACTTGAGACAGGCCTGTGGAACAATACTAGTTTATAGAACAGAAAATATACAAAACACATTGCAGCCTCAGAGTAGGAGCTATGTGGAGAGGTAGAGGTACGGGGGCCTGAAGGATCCAAGAAATTCTTCCCAAGTCCACATAAATCCCAGGAAACTCAAGTGTTCAATCCAAAAATACCTTACAGATAAATGCATACATCCTTATGGCCAAACTCTTCTCCACAGGAGTTACCCCTGCCCATTAGGAAGAGGGAATTGTCTACACGCTGAAAAAGAGGGCAGAAGTGGAGTTCAGTGAACCAGAGTGATAGTTACTCATGGGCAGCATGACACCTGTCAAGGCCAGGGTCAATTTGTAGCTACCTAATCCAGGTCGAGTGCTACAGAAGTCTCCACGTGTCCTGGCTATGTAGTCTTCCTCTAGGACAAATTGTTCTGGCAAGAGAAGAAGATTTGATTTCAATGGATATCTTCTAAACATAACAAAAATCAAAACCAATCTGAACTACCCTAAACCTGGGTCATGTATTGACTGGTCAGAATTAATCTTTTAATTACAATCTATTAGCTAGACAAAATTAAGAGTCACATTAAAGCTGGTTGGCTTGTTTGGGGTGGGTTTTTTGGTTGATTGCATTTTTTCTGGGTTTTGTTGCTGTTCTTGTTACAGCAACTTGTTGAGTAAGTTAAATTCTAATGGGCCTTTCAGAGAAAGGTCCTGATGGGAACAGAAATGCTTCTCCTAGATAGGCTGTGCCACGCCCTCATCAACAAGAAATATAAAGCAGTACCCTGATTTAATATCATGCAGTCTTTAAATGCATCACTGCACTGAGGTCTGGGCTGTGTAAGGAGAATCCATGCAGAAGAAACTGTTTCTTAAACTCTGTCTCTGTCAGATGACACATGACACACTGAGACAAACTGAATTCCCTTATTTTATCCCTATTCTTTATCTTTTCCCCCTTCTATATTAGGCAGACCTGTGGATTGAAATGATTGTCCTTCTTGCTTTATACATATAAAGGTAGATTTATATAGATAAATGTCACCTTTGATATTTATAATGGCAACACTATGATATTATTAAACATTAATATTTTCAAATTAGTTTAGAAGAGGTAATAATATTGAGCAGTTGTACAAAAATAATTCAAATAAATCCTTTGGAACATATGGAGAGGAACTGCTTACAGTTGTAAGGTATAAATACTAAATAATATACAGCATTTGGGGACAGAAATTACATTACCTATGCTCCGTGTGATAATAATTACTTCAGATTCATATTCTGAATGTTTGCAAGTAGATTTTACAGGAATCCATTACAGAGCTTGCTTGAAAACTTCTTTTTTAGTTATTATGGATCTCATTTCTTTTGACTTTCCAGGGAAATACCAGATGTTGCAATTCCCTGTGGTGGGCTAATTATTTGCTAAATTTTTATTATTTTAAAATACATCAAAGATATGGTTCAACTGTGTAAGCCTTGAAAAAATTTGTGGATTTTTTTTGGTCTTTGTTTTTGCATTTTGAACATAATTTTAAAACATTCCAGAACAATTCTCTTTCTAGTTTGATTAAAAGAATCATATGAGCCTGGACTGAGACCTCGCTACTCAACTTCTAGCCTGGAGCAAATTTCCTTAAAAAGCCTGGGAGAAAGGGGGTTGGAAGGGATGGAGGAAAATGAAGGAAGGAGGGAGGGAAGCCTCAACAGTGGAAATGCTGACCAGACCTTAACTGTAACATCATGAGTGGCGATGCTATAATGCAATGCTAACAAGGACTCCTGAGATAAATACATCAATTAAAGGCTTGCAGGTGTGTCACTAGGGGTGGATAAAAAGAGAGAATGGGAAAGGATTTGTGCCAGCAGACCTTATGGTTTTGCTGTAATTAGTAATCTGTGCAGGTGTCTATTATGACTAACTGACAATAAATCTTAGTTTCTGTTTTGAATATTGCTTTTGTTTCCCAAGTTCCATGCCTGACGGGGAGAAAGAAAATGACTAGAAGATTAATTACTGCAATGGTTACTCCCAACAAGATAAAATGGAAAGTAGTAATCTACTGAACGAGATTAAATATTGTTATTATTATTTTCATATTTTATTTTGATAACAGAAAAATGAAGGTAGTATAGGCTGTGTGGGGGTATGTGTGTACTGATTTTTGCGTAATGATGGAAAAATAAGTCTACTTTGTCAACAGACTTTCTTCAAGCTATGTGCATAAGGCAAATCTTTTTTCTTCTTCAAAAAAATAATGGAAGGGTATTCAAACCTTCTACATTTGTGCAGTAACCTCTAATTCTAAGCACAGTGATGAGCTGTAAGTAAATTTTACCATAGAGCCATGTTTTCCTTAGCCTCTCCATCTGCTCATTTTTGACACCCCTGTCATTAACTGTCATTTTCCTTTAAATATACAGTGAAGCTGAAAGGCCAGCTCTACATCACATCATTTCAGATTAGGGGCAGTTCCTTTGAGCTGAGCACTGTTTAGGTGTCAGAAAGAAGTCTCTGACCTCTCTCGTACCACACTGCCTCAGGGCCTTAATTAGTACTGACTCCAGCCATTACTGCAGAGAGGACAAAGGCGACCACATCATTTTTCTACTTAGGAAGTTAGCGTCTGACCTAATAACTTGTCCAGGCTCGCAGGACAGTGTAACAGCCGCACAATGGCAGTGGGGATTATTTGTCAGATTCTTTGCTCCTCTGAATGTAGGAAAATCAGGGAAGTTAGCTGTTAATATCCTTCAGTCTTGCATGAGCTGTTTTAGGCCTTCACTCTGTTGATTTGTCGTGGAGAAAATGACAGACAGCAAAGGAGTCAGATATTCAGAAGAATAAAGAGTGTGATAACAAAGTGTAGAGTGGTTTTTGCCCTGACTAGAAGTATCTGATTATTTAAAATATCACTCATCTTTCAAGATCTGTTCTGTTGCTATTGACTTTAGTAGAACTTTATCACTTATTTCATTAAGAACAAACTCAAGTCTAGAGTCAAATGAGCTCCTTTTTTCTCTCTCCTTCTCTCCCATTCTACATCCCATCCCCCGTCTCCTAGCAAAAATTCACCATCACATGAGAAGCATTTTACAGTGCTTTTGGCACAGCATTTTTGATCTATTTCACTAGAAATTGCGCTCATTGCATCAAATATCAGCATTATGTAGTTCCACAGAATCTCCTTAATTTTCCTATTTGTTTAGTAACATTCCTCTGAGAAAGCTTCATGCCAGAATACAACCGCTTCTTAATCTAGAACTCTTTCTCTCTCTCATTTTATTTTATTTTATTTTATTTTTCTTTTTTTAAATTATTCAAAGCAATTGGAATGGCTGTAAAAGTTGCACAGTCTCACATCGCATTCCTTTATTATCAGCCGGTGTCACATGCTGCTGCACAGAAGCATGTTTTATGCTACTGCAGCAGAAATTGCTTTCACTGTAAGTACATTTCAGAGAGTTGGCAAGATGATCTAAAACTTGCAGCAAGCTAAGACTCTGCTGATGATCAGTTTGTCAAGGTATAGGTATCATGAATACATAGTATTTTTGAAAGCTATTTAACCATAAACAATTTGTCTATTAGCTTAAGGCTTGAGATTTGTCCTTTTTCTGTAGACAAGAAGTAATTCTTCCTGCTTGTCTTACACCTCCCTCAAAGCAAAAGGAATGAAAAGGAAAAATTTGGTTCTAATTCTGATATGCTTTTCCACACATCTTGGTCTTTGTAATTTCCATTCTAGTTAGGATTATTTTTACTGTAGTGACTTTGAGCCAGATCAGAGTCTCAGAAATACCAAAAAGTTACTGCATCACCAAGGAAATCTCTTCTGAAGCAATCACACAAAGGTAATTACAGTATTATCAAAGCTGTAAAATTTTGTATTAGTATTTCTAGTGCTCAAACAGCATTTAAAGCAATACTGTGCATTTAAGTTCTTCAACGGGGCCCAAACTGAGCAAAATTTTCGAGAGTAGACAAGTAGCTATAGAGCTATAACATGGGCTAAGACTGTTGGGGCCAGACGCTTCAGTCTATGACAATGTGATCAAGCGTTATTTCATTTAGTCTGTGAGCTGAAATAATAGCCTATAAAGTGTTTCAGAGTAGTCCTTTGACTACATATCATATACTGCAATTTCCTTATTCTCTTTTAGATTACCCTCATACATTGATTTTTTTTCTGAGCAGCAGGAAGGTGAACTTTACCTTTCAGAGCATAAATAACTCCAGATTCAGAAATGTTCATTTCACCAGAAAGATAGAGTACAAAAAAGATCTATACGAAGGAAGGCGCGTCTGACTTTCTGTGGATCTGTATGTCTACAGAAGTTTATTCTCCAGAAATGGGAACAGCATCCACTGGCAGCTCTTTCAGCAATTTAGCTGATGCTTTTTGCCCTCCATTTGCTGAAGAACAATATCTGGTCTGTGATTCTATTCATAAGTTAGATTAAAATTTTAAAGGGCCACTGCCTAGTAACTTCTGCTTCTAAAGATTGACAGTTTTATTATGAAAACCACATTAAAATGAGAATTGCTTGCCATCATTTTACCATTGCAGTGAAGCTTTCAAAAAGGGCAGGTGGAGAAGAACCTCAATGCAGCCTAAAGGCTACCTGGGTGCAGGAGTCCCTTCCACCTGCCACAGAGCCAGTCCTGGGGGCATTGCAGGCAGCTACATTCAGCAGTCATGGATGAATGGCAAAAAGGGAGATCTCATCTTCCCCTCTGTCATTTGTCTAATCAAGATTAAACACATTTTCAGATTATTGGCCACTTCACTGCCTCTCCCCACTGGTAGTGAGGTAAATGAGTTGCTCTAGCAGAGGGATGTGGAACTGCCTGGGCTGTGGGTAGAGAGTAAGAAAATAGGCAATGTGGTGAGTTTGTATGAGTTTCTCTCTCACCGGAGACTTCCTTTCTTTTGTGCCCTATGAGGAAGGCTAGAAGTTCTTCTAAGCCAGTTGATTTACCTGTCTTTAGGACTTGGATTCTGGGGATTGGAATGTCTGTAGTGTGTACCATGGGGAAAGGACCTAAATAATGAAGATCATATTTGTGTATTTGCTTTTATGTGTCTGTTACTTACTGTGCATACACAGTAAGGACCATACACGTGCAGAAGAATATACATGGTCATTAGTAAGTGAAGTCTTAACTGAGCTTATGATAGCTGCCTTTATGGTATATTTTATGTTACTGGTAAATAATAGGCATTTCCTAACTTCCAACAGTTTGTTTTTTTTTTTTTAAAAAGATTGTTTGAGGAACAAAAGTCCAGAAAGGAAAAACAATCAGAGACAAGGACTACTTTTAGATAACATGAAAGTCTAGACACAAACTAAGAAAAGCCCAAGACACGAAAGTTGAGTTTGACATGGTATTTTTCTGTTTTTCACTTGGGCTTCTATACGCCTTCCCGTTTCTTTGTTCCTTGGTTTTTGTTTTTTTTTTTTTTTTTTTTTTTTTTTTTTGTTATTGTTGTTTTGTTTTGGTTTGGTTTTTTAGTTTTTGTCTTTTTGTTTTGGTTTGGTTTGTTTTTTATTCCTTCTTCAGTGGTAAGATAAGGAGAGAGTGTCAAGCTTAGACTATTCTGGCTTTTGTTGCTTTGAGTCATAACTTTACTGTTGCTAAGACCTACCTTTTTTGGCCTGTGAATAATAATTTTTATGTCATGATGGTATAGTTAGAAGAATCAGATAGTTTTAAAGCATATTCAACCATCCTTTTTACTTACTTTTAATCAACTTGTTCTTCCAAACAAGGTATGGAATTGATAGCTGTTATTGATTGCTTGTAGCATTACCTAATCTTCACTAAATGTAGGAAGCTTTTCAGATTTAGAAAGGTGGCAGAAAATGTCTAGCAATGATGCTGCTGGGAATTGAAGCTCAATACCGTGGTCAGTATAAAAGTGATATAGCTGTAAGAGGTATTTTATTATAGGCCCATTGTTTTTTATTAAATGCTCAAGCTGGTGTAATTTACAGATATTTTGAAGTTGCTTATGTTTTTATCAGCTGTTTCAGTATTTTATTTGTTTGAATTTACACTAAGAAAAACTTTTATTGATGATAATGTACTGAAACTTTAGAAAAACTGCGGAATGTAAGGAATACAGTGCTGTAATAATGTAAAAAAAGGGATGTCATTTATGCTTTCAATACAAAAGGGGAAATATAAGAAATCATTACTAAAATGGGTATAAATGTAACCTTCACTGTAGTTCAGTAATTATCCTAGTCCACGGTATGGTGTTGGTATCATGATTTCCTTTATTTCCTCTTTGTTTTCATTTTTATCTGGGTACTTCACTGGTGAGTAATAGCTAAAGGGAACCCATTTATGCAAGGCGAGCATTCAGTGTGCAAGTGAATTTGCTTGTAGCTATTGCCACATTTGAACCTCACTAATGTATGTAAATTAAAAACTCTGGTATTTGGATCGCTCCTGTTTGAAATAAAAACAGAATCTGATCATTACAATCTGCAAGCCAGGTATTATCACTGGACTAGTGAGCCGCTGATGATAAATTGTACTGAATAGCTTGTGGATAGAATATTTTATCTCAGTTCTCTATCACACAGCACTGCATAAAATAAGAATGATTCATCAAGCATGAGAGCTGGTGGTTTATGAAATTCATTGCTCACGGCAAGTGTATTTTTTAAAATTCAAAAGACAAAGCAACTCACAAGGGTTATTTAGTAATCAGTGTGAATTACTTCTAGGTATAAGCCTTAGTGGAAAAAATTAAAAATACATTTGCTGTACAGGAAACATTATTGCTGTAGGTGCTATAATTTAACTGTTTCTCATCTATACTTTCGGGGGGTTTTTTTTGTGTATATGTGTGTGTGACCATTTTGGATTCCAATCCTCCTCCCCTTTATTTTTAAAAGTGAAACTGCATAATCAGTTGTAACAGGATTATTACATCGAACAAGTCTATTCTATGCTCTCAGCAGAAACATCTTCAGGGGCTTGTACACCTTAGGCTGCAGAGGATATTTTGTTTATTCAAAAAGACATGTAAAAGGAGAAGAGCAATATAAAGTCATCTTTTTTTTTCCTTCAGATTTACAGTAAGAATGTTTCATTTCTTCTTGTGTATTGATGTCCCAAGGCAATGTTCCAAATGAAAAGATAATAACTTATGAAGAAGTGTCAAAAACTAATTAAGTTTTGTAACTTGTTTTTCCTTCACATAAAGTATATTTTTCATCACACTGTCCAGTCACATGCTGGGATTTCTGCTAACATCATCACATGCCAGTCACACCAAATCTCAGTGGCTCTTCTCCTCCTGTCATTATTTTCAGCATCAATTAATTTTCTTGTGACCTCGCCTTTAGAAAATGTAGCAGGGAGTTATCAGTGCATGCTTTGTACAGTCTATTTGGAAGGCATTAGGCCACTGTGTGTATTTGAAAATGGAGTAGGCCAAACATTATATTTTCTCACCTGCAGGGTTGCCTAGTAACCTGAATTAAGGATTTTCACCAAGCCTTCAAGACAAATAGAAAAACTGTAAAGCAGGTTGACCCAGGTGGGAGACTCAGACCCACTCACGTACATTAGCATTTTGAGTGGGGAAATATAAAACACAGCTCCTCATTAGCATTATTGTGGAAATAGTTTTTGTAATTAAAGCAGCCGATTTTCTTGGCAAGTGAGAAGCAAGTGATGCATTGTATTTCACTGTTGCTAAATTTGTGGGGCAAAGTACACTTTGTTTTACTTTTCGGCATATTATTTGCTTGTGGACTGTCAAAACTGAGCACTCGATGAAGGGATTGAGGAAATGTCTCTAAAATATGTAAATATCTCTTTGGTGGCATTCTCACTAAAAGCATGCACACTTGCCTGTGTTGAGTAGCAGTTCACGTAGATATGTTCAGCTTTCATTTAATCACTTCAAGGAACTAAATTCCTTGTTTAATGTATTGCCATTGAAAAGAAAGATTAGTGTACTTTAGAGGTGGGGGTCATTCTTTGTAACGCTATTACAGCTTTGTCCTTGACATGCAAGATTCCTCCAGAAAAGGAAGAGAAGGGGGGGGTGGGGGGGGGAGCTGGAAATTCTGCCTCAAAGGTACAAAGCAAAGAAGTAGCACAATTAGAATGTCGGCACATAGTGACAGTCCTCTGCAAATGATGGTGTCAGGCCACTGAGGGGCCGAGGGTGGCAGGAGTGACATTCACCCTAGCAAGATGGAAATAAATGCCCTGTTTGATAAAAGAAAACAGACAATTTATGTATACCCTGAAGAGTTAACAGCTAGTGAGCCATTCCTATGGGTCAAGTGCTGCATTTGCATTTTGATGGGATGTTATCAAGTAATTAATGCACCAGTCAGGATTTATTACCTCAGGAGTGAACTGAAAGGTTCATTACAAAATCGGTTTCACTTGAAGATAGGCATTTCCTCAGAGTTAGCTTTTGACATGTTGTTCCTAGCTCTCTCTGCCTGTGGCAGCAATGGTAGAAGGCCAGTGAGGTGAAATTCATTGCTTAATAAGGGCATTCACTTTGGGTATTCTTGTGATAATAAATGTATACATCAAGGCCGCACTGCCTTGTCAGTTTAATTGCTTCTTGTGCTCCTTAACAAGCCAATCTTAATCAGTCTGGACCATGTTATGAATAATTTAGGGATCAGCAGACTTCACGCTTAATAAGATATACTAGATTATAAAACTTAAGTGCACTGTTTATAGAAAGCACAGAAAACACTTTAAGTTTTTATTAGCAGCAAGGAAAAAAACCAAAACAAACCCAAACCTAGTAGTGAGGCATTCTAACACTTGCATTTTGTGAGCAACAGCTGTGTGTCTCCATGCCGAAACCCCCTCCACTTCTGTCAAAGGGCCACAGTTCGGCCTCTCTGTCCCCCTAAGCCTCCGCCAGACATAATGGGAAATTTGAGCAGGCTGTGAGATTAAAGCCCAGAATCTGTGGCCAACCAGCAACTGTCATTTTAGAAAACATTCTTTTAGCTTTTTAAATGCGAAGCAAATCTTATCTTAAAACATTTTCTGATGGACAAAAATTACCATTTTGTTGTTTGGTGGTTGACTGCATACATGGATTTTAATGCAACTATTTAGATTTGAGATTGGGTTGCCAAACCTATATCAACAATAGGATTTTTAAATGTTTTTCCTTTGTTAAAGGATAAAGGTGAAATATAGGATCCACTGTAAATCACTCCTACATAAAATGTGAATTATTAAAGTAAAATACTTTTTATTTATTAAGGTGATATAGAAATACACTAAAATGTAACAGAAATAGTCTTCAATCTCTGTGAGCGTATTATGATTCCTCCATCTGATAAGTGTTGTTTGATTAAAAAGGAAGGTTTAACCTTTTTGTTTTAAAAGAATTCTTTGTCCTCCATTTTACCTCAACATTTGCAGGCTATAAGTTGTCCACAGAGTAATGCATCATTCAGTTTATGACATCTAATAAAGGCCTACTGCAAGCATTAGAACCAGGTGCTTCAACAATTTTCCAGTCTGCTTGTAGCTGCTTCTGTTTGTTCTCTTGTAACCTACATAGGAAAGAAAGGGAAAAAAAAAAAAAAAACAACCCTAACAAAAACCCGCAACATTTTTCATTATTTTCTTTTTTATTCCTTTCTGTTTAAGCCTTGACACATGCTGACAGCACTACGGTATCATCTGATGCCCATGTAAACAATAGCTGCATGTATTTCTGAACACAGAGCCTATTTATTAGTATAAATAGAGATGTAATTAAAGGCTACGCTTTCAGTCATTAGATAATGTATTAAAATAATGTTATTGTTCAAATACATTTATGAATCAGGAAGATAGGTACCAGTAAATGAAAAACAACTTCAAACCTATTTCCCAACCTATAGCTGGACTATCATACTCCTTTGTTCTTGTGCAGGTTAATAGAGATTGAGGAGATGGGCAGAGGAAAAGCAGTGCAATTTTCTGCTATTTAAGCTTGGCGAAATGGCACTCTTCAGGAAGCAGCAAAAAGTATGAAAGCGTAATAGGCATTTTAAAAGTAGAAGTCCATATAGCTGCTTGAGGGATCCTCAGATTTAGGCATGCATAGAATCACGAATGAGATAATCAGCATTGTGAAATTGAAACCTGTCTGCTGCCTGCTGCTGTTCTTCCCTCTTTCAGTGGAGTGATTTGTAACACTCATCTTCTTCAGGCAAGGCAGCCTTCAAGATTATCCAGAACTGTCAATAGTAATTGCCAAAGTATTTTATTACCTACAGAAAATCAAAGGAATTTTATAACCAACAGTTATCAAGTTTCAATACACGGTATAAAGAGAGCAATTTTAGTTGGAATACAATCGTGTTTGGCTTGCTTTTATGTTCTTGAGACAATTCCTGTGCAACCAACTACAACATTCACTGTATTTAAGCTGGAGGCAAGAATATGCATGTGTACTTGTAGTTTAAAAAAATTACATAATGCTTACAAGCTTCTGCAAGCAAGTGGTTTTTAATTGCCATGCAAACTATGCCTTAACTAATTACTTCTAAAAAGAATGAGGTTTCTGTAAGACTTGAGATGACATTTTGAAATTCTGACAGTAGATATAAGTTTAACTGGGGCATTCTCTGTCATGAGGTAAATAGAATGCCTGGAAATTAGCAAAATATGACACTGATTAGAAAGTCTGAAAACATTAATGTTGCAGATCTTATTATAGCCTCTGAATATTACTGCTATGTGAACCACAGTTGTGATTGTCAGCCATTCAGCTAACACAATTCTGTTTTGCTACAGGGTCACCCATGATTCAAAGCTTTTCAGATGCTTGGCTTCTCACTCAGGCTGTGGATGAGTGAGGACTGCATCTTCTGTTCAACAGTGCTTTTCTGAGCCAGGCATTTCACTTTCCTTCCCCGACACCAGGGAAAAGGAAAGTATGACTGTTTGGTGGGAGAAAATTTCGTTTCTACTTTTGTATTTCCCCTCTAATTCATAATGGGAGAAAATTTAGTTTCTACTTTTGTATTTCCCCTCTAATTCATAATGCCAAGACTTCAATGACATGGCTGTCTTGGTGGGGTCTTTTAAAAACAAATACACAAATTCACGTGTCAAAAATAAATTGGCATGTGGAAATGCCTCTTTTTAAGTTCCAAACCAGATAGGTTCACTTGTATTTTGAGTCATGTGCACAGGATTTTATTCACAGCACCAAAAAGCAGGTGTCATTTCTATTGAGCGGCTGCACTGAAAGAGAAATAAGCCATGAACAAATTTTATACTGCTATAGCCATGAAGCCATGATTATAGCATAACAGAGAGCTCTCCTTTCAACTGTGAACCTCCTTGCTCTTTCTCCGTGAGCTTTTGTTTTTAAAAAAAGACCTGTTAATTGAATTATTAATTGTTGTTGAAAGGGTAAAGTACTTTACCAAGAACCTCCTTTCATAGCTCTGCAATATATGAAAAATTTAACAAAATGGTAATTAGGGGAGAGGTTATTTATATACTATTAAAATGCTGATGTAATTATCAGAGAGTTATTCAATTACACTGGATAATAGACATTTTTAATGTAAGGAAGATGGCTAGCCTGCTGGAATTTTGCTAATATGAGTAACCTACCCTGGGTCCTGTATTTTTTTCACTCTTATAATTTATACTGCTTTGTTTGTATTTTACAGTGTGTGAAATATGGTTTGCTACATTATTCCATCTAGTAGTTCTGTATGGATTATAAAAGTGTACTATATACATCAATCAAAATTCTGCAGATATTTAGGCACATCAGAAGGAATGGTACTAATTTTTCCCTTTTGTAGAGAACTGCATTACCTCACCTGCAGAATCTGAAAGGAGAAACATTTAGGGCTAACACAGAGTTAACACAACAATCACATTTCTTGTTTACTTAGAGCTGTGCATTTGAACTGAATAATGGCAGGAGAAGCTGATGTTTGTATGTTTGAGGGCCTAGAACTGTGTATTTGAATTAGATGTGTGCAAAAGTTGTTCCCTTTAGTCCCTGGTTGTCTTAGTAGTATATTGTCACATTGATAAATTGGGAATTGTCAAGAGCCAACGTGGGCATGTTGCCACTGTAACATACATATTTAAAGTATTGGAGTTTTTTGTTTGATTCATTTTTGTTTACACTTTGCTACTCTGGTTGTATATTCAGGCATTTTAGAAGTCTCATTAGTTTGTTTATTAAAAGGAAGGAATCTAAATAGTACAGAGGAAGCATATACTCTATTATTCCAGATACTGAATAGCTCCAGAAGTGACTAGTGATCGTTTTTCTAATCAGATGTATGATCATGGAGACTGTCATGATGTAATGGTGATATGGACATGTGGCTATAATACCATTTTGTCAGAAGAGGAATGAATTGTCTCTGATTCTAAGCTGATTGAAGTATTGGCATTCAAAGAATCAGAGCATAGGAACAAAAGAATCTGTCTTTGCAAAGCTGTACTACAGCTCATATTAGCCTAAAATGTGTGGCAATAAAATTGAATCTTTTTAAAATTTTGTTTTTTCTTCAAAAAAAAAAATCCAGAATACAAGTTATTGGAAGCTTTAAAACAGAGGGGAATGCAGAACAGGATATTTGTAGATCATAGTTCAGATACAGTTTTCTGTTAGGACACAGAATCTGAAAATCCTCCAGTTAAAATCAGCTTAGCAGTAGCACAACTCTATTAAATGTAGTAGAGCCAGTCTTAATTTTCACTAGTTTGTATGAGAAAACCGTAATTGTCACTCATTACTGTAGAGAAATAAATTGCATTTCTTTCTTAAGTCTTTATTTGTTTAAACCCTGTGTGGTTGCATTTAACATTGGATTAGGTAGGGTAAGAGTTTACTGAGAAATTGCACAGCTGTATTTGTACAGAGCTGTACCTGATTCCCACCTCCTGTAGTGTGAGCAGTGGTAAGTGAACTGTTTCTGTGTTGTTCACTCACTCTGTCAGATCGAAATTCAGCTCAATAGCATTAAACTAGCTCCCATTTGAAAGATTTGTCTTACAAAACCCTGAAAACTGCTCTGAACATGCATACATTGATTTTGTTGCTGGAATCTCCTGAGCTTTGATAAAAAGGAGACTCCACATGCAGGTGAAAGAGGGTTTACCTCTTCAATATTAAAAAGAGAAGATTAAGGATTTTTGTTCAGCTAAGGCTGAACTAATCAGTGGCATATGAAGGTAAGAGACCTGGCCTCACGCCTATAGTATGGTAATGCTATTTTCTTTAGTTGAACAACAAGTTCAGATTTCTCCAGTAGCTGTCTCCGAGTAACTGTCTACCATTATTCCCATTTGCACAGGTAATAGAATATCCAGGGGTGCAGCAGTAAAGTTTTATATTTTAGCCACAGAGAGGGAGGTTTGTCATGTTCATTGCAGGAAATTTGCTCAAATTTTGTCCTGGAAAAATGAAACTGTGATATCAATTCACTGAACAACATCTGTATGATAGTATTCTAAATGCTGAGCAGTTTGGTATTCATGGAGGAGATAAGGCATTTTTTTTGTATTCCGAAGTTTAGTTTCCTTCCATTAAGTTCTATTAAAATATTAGAAAATGAAGATGAGTAATTTTCACAAGCTTTCATTTCATTCTACAGAAAAAGGTTCATTCAGGCTTCCAAGTTGGAGAGCCTCCATTTTTTGTCCTTGCTACAGACACGTTCTGCACAGCACCTGGGGTTATTATAGCACATACAACTCTGTGAGTTTTAGCAGAAGAAGAAGAGTAGGGGAACTTTAATTTGCACATGTCATCACTGAGAATGTCACCACAACGTATTGCACAACATCCTGGGGAAAACAACAGTTGTTCACCTTCTACTGTCTGATCCGGCTTTCTCTTGTATTCACCTGTGGAAAGTCAGATAGCAAAAATGTTGCTTGAAATTGTGGCACAGGTAAGGCTTTGCAAGATATAGACAGAGAAGGCAGTAATTGTTTGAATGAGCTAGCTATGCTGTAAGATACCACAGCATGTTACAAATACATCTAAACTTAAGTCTTATCAGCCATGCTTTTGATCTGTAGTAAGAAACACAGTAACAAAACTAAGATGAATGCTACAGAGACAGATAAAACTAGATAAGATGTTTTCAGAAATTAGATAACATTTATTTTTCATCATTTATAAGAATCACTTTTGCCTCTTAGGCATATAGTGGTTGGATTCTTGCACAGCGTGGTTTTTCTTCATCAGATGTGCTCCCCCTGCCATCCTTAAACTGAGGTCACACTCCACAAGCACATGGAAGTCTAAATAAGAGAGAGTAGCTTCTTAAACATATCTCATAGTTTTAAAACTAACGATGACTTATCCGAAAAACTAATTGTTGATGATGACTTAGCCTTACTTCAGTCTGAACACAGAACAGAGAGGACAAGAAGAACAAGCTCTGAAATAACTCATGAGACTGGAGGATTATTTGTCTAACTCAGTGAAACTGGGAATAATCTTCAAATCCTGCTGTAAAATAATGTGCAAATATGCTTAGTAAATTTCAGTTAAAACTCAAATGTATTTAATGACCACATATATTCTTAAAAGTATTTAGTGCTTTTATTGACAGAGAAATACTTATTTTACTACAGCATTTCCAGCTTGCTTGACTTATGACACTCAATAGCACATCTACAGCAATTCCAAATTGAGGAACTTAAAAGCAGTAATGATGAATTTAGGCCACTTGCAATTTAAAGGAAGGTTGCTGACATTTTAGAATTACATGATTCTCTTGGAATTCATTTTATACTTTATTCTGTTATACCAAGAAATGTTAGATGCAAGGGTAGAAGCTGAACTGGTAGCATTTTTTTTTCCTAAGCCAATCCGTAAAGATGTCCCTTCACCTCTTTGATGTGATAAGGAAGTGTTAAATCAAAGTGAATCCTTATTCTGCATCTTGGGACAGAAAACTGCTTAAGCCAATTGTTACTATTCCTGAGTGTTTTAGACAGTGAACCATGCATCTCTCTCTGCACATCAGAGAAGATTGTAGCAGTCATTGTGCCACCTGCTATCACTTAATTAGTATAATCATCTAATTTCCAGTTGGAAATAATGGCATCATGCACTTTTTAGTAATTGTAACCATCATAATATATTCCAAATTATGTTACACTAACATTATGTGATTTAGAAATATTAGGAGGGGGTATTTGCTTTGCCAGTACACTGGTCTTTCTGATCTTTACTCTCTCCCAGCAACAAAAGTCCACACCCAGTTTTCTGTTTTATTATGATCCTAAAGATATCACTGATTCATATCATAACTCTGTAAACAAGCTTTTGGTAAGTATGATTTAACCTTTAGTGGACAGAGAAAAGAAGAAATAATGGAAACAGCAGCTTGACATAATGCAAAACACACCCAGGCTTCAAAGAATTTGATCTTCTTTCTTTCTTAGAAAAATAATTTTTTTCAAAACAGAATCTTGGCGATCATTTATGTAAGTTATATACATTCTGTTTGTGATTCTCAGTTTAAGGAATAATTTCAGTTGATCAGAATAGGTCTTAACATTTAAACATTACTATACTGCAGCAGCTTTTTTGCTCCTGGAGATTTCATCACAGCAAATGAATAGGTAATAAATGAGTCAGTTTGGGGCTGCTTCATTTCACTGGACGGTTCTGGGCTATGAGGCTTCAAAAACAGAAAGAGAGAGAAAAAGAGAAAGAAATAGGCAATGACATGAAGGGATACAGGCAAACCTGAGCCACCGTCAGAGCTAACCCTCCCCCATTCCCAATGATACTGTCTGGCTAAGCAAAGCCCTGCCACATATATATCAGGCAAGGTTATTACCACTCTGCTTTGTAAACATGCTGTGCCTCCTGGACATCTTCTATTTTTATTTCATTTTTGTGTTATATCTTATATGTAAATCTAGGCTGGCGAGAGTCAGGAGGCATTCATAGCGTTGGTCCAAATTCATTCCAGGTGCAGTTCCAGGTCTGTTGACTTCAATGAAATTACACCTGGGATGAATTTGGTCTATTATTAACTATAGAGATTACATGTCCAGCTTCCATAGTATACTAAAATACCCAGAATACATATAAATAATGAAGTATGTAATTACAGTCCTGGTTTTAATTTGTGTTCCTAAATGTACTGATGCTTTTGCACATGTTTATAGTTATAGCTATGCTATTGTAGTATATTTTTGTTTAGTGCAAATATATTTGAGTTTTTCTTTAAAACAGAGATACACACAATGTTTACTTTCAAATGTCTCAGTTAGTCTTTCCAAATCCATATGATGGCTGATTCCATGTAACAATATTAAATTATATTGGTCTTAAATATCATACATATATATGGATAGAGAGAGAGAGAGAGAGAAACATATGCAGGACATCACGATACTGCCACTTAAAATCATTCTGCAAACAATGAGCTTACCTTTCTATGGATTATATGTTAATCAATACACACAAATAGGTGATCTTGTCAGAGTTTATACAAACCAACAGAACTGTTACCTATCGATGCGAAAAATTTCATTCTTATTTATGTTTCCTGTCTCAAACAGTGCAAAGCAGGTCAGTTGACAGGAATTTGTGCCCGACCAAACCCAAAAGCTAGGCAGTATTTAAATGGACTCTTCCTTCATTAGGAGGCATAAAAAACATAAGTATGACTTACCTCTGCATACATCTAATTCCGTTGGCTCCCCTGTTTCGTTTTGTACATTCCTGCACCTTTCAGCATGGCACACTGTGAAGACCTAGTAAGCGAGTTAAAGTCAGATGACGCTAACGAATCCCAGCGCAAATGACTGAATCAATAGGAAACCAGCCACTGCTGTTTAAGTGTATCGATAAATGTACCTTTATTTTCTCTTGAATGGATAAGTGTCGCAGTTAAGAGTCCTATGGATCTCTTAATTGAAAGTTAATTTTAAATCAATAAAGAGAGTCATTTAAATATTGATCAGTCCTTTCTACACGAATTGTTAGCTGATTTTTTTTTTTTTGAAACAACTTTGTTTAAATGCAATCAATAGCCCACAATCAGTGCGTTCCATAAAAAATTGACAGATGTTCCCAAAATGCCTGCTAGGCATAATCTTATCTGTTTACATATGTAGCATAGATATTTGAATCCTTTTCAAACGTACCCAGGTATCTATGGCAGAAATGTGATTTCCTTAAATACCAAACTGCACGACTAAAATGCATTCTTCCTCTTCTTTTTCAATAAGGTGGTTTAAAATTAAAAAGGAAGAGTTCTTGGATTTCCTTTGATTCCACAAGTAATATTCATATTGTTTTACTAGGGCAGGCAGACTACAAAAGAAGAATGCCCTTGTTTTGCACATAGGGAAAAGAGAGATAAGCACTTATATGAAGCACATGTTCTCTGGAATTTGTGTGTCATAATCCATCAGATGTATTGCTATATGCAAAATGATACCTAGCTTTTAATTATATAGACATTTATGTACACTTTGTGCATGCATGTTGAATAGTAATGACTTCTGGCTTTATTTCACAGATATGGTCTCTCTCCTCAGCAGCTCATAGCAAGACTATTTTATCTCAATTTGACAAAGTATATAGATGAGTTAAAAGGATACAAATTTCATTTCATGAGATTCACTGAGATTAACCTAATAAAATAAACCTAGCTACATGTGGCTTTCAACATTTCAGCAAATATAACTCTTCTAAGTGCCTTCCCACAACACTTTCAGAAATTTGCCTGTAGTGGCCTGGTGCAATTTAGTTTGTCACACCTGGTGATGAAGTCAAACTGGACACTTTGCTACAAGCATTATGAATTGAAATTTTCTCCTGTACCCTCTAATTAATTACAAAGTCGTACTTTGATGTATACAGCTCTGAAGTCCTGAAGTTGGCCTTTATTATTATTTTCCTTATTTTTCAATTTTCAAATCCAGTGCCTTTTAAAGAAGGTTTATACTTCTAAGTAATTAAGCCCTTTTTGAAGTATGAGAGCAAAAAGTTAATTATAACAAATCACAAAATTACATATACATACAATTTGTCAAAATTAACATTTTTATTTTCAGTGATCTGACTTAAATATAAAATAAATTTGACTGACAATTATTTTGACTGACATCTAACTGAAGAGTATTACCATAATAGTGTTTCCTAAGTGATAAACTAAAAATTAAGTCCCATAATTAAAAATTTATGACACATAGTAATTTAAGGCAGAAAATAATAAACAATTTTTTTAAGAGTACTGTCTAAGGAGAATAGGGGTTGCTTGGGGGGGAAAAACCTGACATGCAATATAATTCAGTCTATTTTTGCTATTAATACAAATGCTTCCTGCTGTTCTGAAAATCCACCATTTCTTAATCCAGCATTATTGTCCTCTTAATGCAACATTTCAAACCCATTTTGCTCCATTTTCTGTTGGAAAAGCCATATTAAAAAGGAAGATTAAAAAGAAAGAACCAGGTATCATTGGTTCATATGCATATGGGTTCAGCCTGTGAGGATGCTGTTTCTAGGACTGGCCTTAAGATGTGACTGATAGATCTTATTTGTCTGATAGAGTTGACCAGGGAAATAGAGCTACAGCTGGTTACTTCATTAGGTCCTCTCATTGATTGAACCCTGCTGAAGTGATGCAGCAGGCTCCTGAGATAACTGCTGGTAATAGAACAAAATGAATTCTTATCACAGAGATTGGAAAGGCCATTAACCCTGGCCTCCAATGCTTTTCAGAGGTCACAGACAGGAAGCCAAGCGGTGACTGGGAAAACTGTTTTGTGTCTAACTACAGGTCATGTTAGAGGGGGTCTGTGACTTTTTTACCCTTCGGCTTCTGTACAGATGAAACTGTTACACTGGCAGATGTTAATAATCAGCTGTAAATAAATATTGGAAGCAGAAGAAGAAAAATGAGAAAGCACAGGAATTTTTTTCAATAAATATTTAATAAAAGAGCAATTGTTTCTGTGATATTTACTGCCAGTTCTGCTGTAGATTTTTGCCTAATACTTTTCCATATAAATTGAAAAGAGAAATACGTAGAGGCACTTAAAAATGAAATTTAATATGGTTTTATATAAAAATACCTTTCTTTCCTTCCTTCCTTCAAAGATGAGAATTATAATTGCCTGCTGCCTGCCTGCTTCCCTTATTCAGCAAGCCTATCACCAGTTCATCTGTGAATTAGTGCAGGGCGCTGTTTGCCTTTCACCTGGTTGAGAAGGGTATATATCTAAGTAACAGTCCTATAATTTACATTTAATGCAACCTTTCAATTGACCAAGAGCCCACAACCTAAGCCCCCATCTCACAGCTGAGGACTTTCCCACATTTGTCAAGTCAGTGCCACTCCAGCATCAGCCAGGAGAAATCATCCATTTAAAGCCTGGAGCTGCACATGACAATTTTCCTATTGCTTGTGAGAAATCCAGCCATGGCAGAGGTAGCTTTGTGTTCTACTTTTTGACTCTTGCTTTCAGCAGCAGTGTTTTATTATGCACAGGGATTAAAAAAATATAGTGGGATGCATCTTATAAAATTAAATAGAACATTTTCTTTTTATTACTGACATATTTAAGGCTATGCAGATATGTGTTGTAGGTTGATTTTAGCAGTATGTTGGTGGCTTCTATCCTTGTGATTGTGATTTAATTTCAATGTCTGTGGTCATGTGGTATTCTCTGCTGGAGCCAATCTTTCACAAGGAGCAAGTTCATTTAAATGTAAATGGGGTCTTGTGGATGGAAAAAACTACATACTTCATGTCTTCAGCGACCCACCCAAGCATTTGGTTTGGCCTTCCATGCATAAATAATAACAAGAAGGTATGCTGTCATTGCCTTGCTTGAAACACCAGAAGTGGTTTGGCACAGCAGAAACCCCAAGTACTAAAAAGAGATTGGTTTGGATAAACTCACAGTTTAGATCCCCATCCTGATTAAACAGTGTAAAAAAAAAAAAAAAAAGGAAAAAAGTAAGAGAGAGAGAGAGAGTTATAGAGTTATTTTGAGGAGTTGTGAATTACAGGAACAGCTGAAAACCAACTCAGGCTAAGAACATACCATGCCTAAAAATATTCTGAAGTAGCAGAAAGCTTGTCATTTTGTTAACTTGAATGGATTTTTGCTCTTAATTGTTTGTAGCAATTTGCAAGAGTGGGATGTGAATGTGGTATAAGTGGCAATATAATTAGCATTAATTTAGCATAAAAATGCAAACCTACATTTTCTAAGTAGTTACCTTCCCTTCCACTAAAACGTGGAAATATATTACATAACTCTAAAGTATGTGTGGCTTTTTTTCAAGGTGTTATTAAATATGACAAAATGGAATGCCTTTTCTTTTTAACTGTTGTGTATAAGGAGATATGAAGGATTGCACAACTTCTTTTTATCAAAATCTTTTTGGTGTATATCTATTTCCACACTGCTGAACCCGCGTTGACTTTTCATAGAAATACTCCAGGTGTATTTCAACTGAACGGAAATATTTCCCTTAGAAATTTCTTTTCCTCCCAAGCAAACTCAAGTTTTCATCTGTGTGGATGAACAGATATATTTTCAGGATTACTTCATTAAGTGCACACTTTTATTTATCTCATTTATTAAGAATGTTATGTTCTGTG
Organism: Motacilla alba alba; assembly: GCF_015832195.1. Taxonomy (NCBI): domain Eukaryota; kingdom Metazoa; phylum Chordata; class Aves; order Passeriformes; family Motacillidae; genus Motacilla; species Motacilla alba. Next base: position 121,692,133 of record NC_052017.1, read on the forward strand.
GCAGATGTTTCAGGGTATGACACATAGGCCTGGAATCTCAGTGTGTGATACCTTTGGAGAAACTCACTTATGAAACATCCAGACTTCAAGTTAGTTGTGCTCTGCACTAGGAACTTAGCAGAATTTTGACTTTGTTCCAGAGCTGTAATAAAAGGCTGGTATTTACTGTTTTCAGAGATTTCTGAATAATATTTGATAAGCCTTCCTCTTCTTTTTATAAAGTGGTATTCGTTCAAGACAAGCTAGATTTAAGAAGTAAAAGATTTGCTATCCAGGGTAAGAAACAGGATATTAGTGTTTGTGTTACTCAGCTATATTAGGTGTAGCTGTAAATCAAATAATTTTATCCTGGAAGCTTCAAAACGTAAAATGTTCATCTCTTGGTCCCTCTTCCCTGATTTCATTGAGCTGGTTAAGTAACAATAATTGAAGCTGTATGTTAGATTTCCTAAAGATTCTAGTGAAATAAATGTGTTATAGGTACAAATAGTGATGATCAAATAGTGTTTTTCTCTCATATTATTAAACATTAGAAGATATGCGCATTGTGCTGTTTTTCATTATTTGGTTTCCAATAATGATTTCCAAATGATCTTCACAGAATCTCTTAAGTCTTCTAGATATATTTGCTGACAACCCTATACTGTTGGAGTGTTTTAATTTAAAAAGCAAGAAAAGATAATAGAGCTCAAATACTGTCATGACAGATCTGAAGTTCCAACCTACTTTTCCTGTCAGAAATCTCAGAAAATCGCCTGATACCTGAAAAACAATGCAATGTGGGCAATATGAGATATTTGTTTTGTTTAGAATGTGTAAAATTATTTTGTTTAAGCTTGTAATTTGCAAGACATACAAAATTATTGGAGAGAGGTCCACCTCCTAATTCACTGGTCTAAAGGAACAGACTTGAGAAAGAAGTGCAAGTGTCAAGCACTTCATAAGAGAGAGTGAATCCAAGGGTGGGTGGTGCTAATCTAGGCACATTTGCAGAAGTGGCATAGCAATTGTGATATAGAAAATAATCTAAAGACCATTAATAGACTAAGAGCCATTACCCTTTTTTTGGAAAATATTAGGTTTCTTACATAATGATAAGCTATGGCAGAGAGAGGGTATCACCACATTGATTAATTTTAAGGCAAGCTAGAATTAGAAGAGTCTTTGAGTAAAGCCTTTGAAAAAAAGGATTTCTGAAAATGAGTTAATATGGTTTGATCAAAACAGCAGTATATCATTTCATGGATATTGTGAAAAGTATGAGCATCCTAAATTTAGTCTCTTTTATTAAAAAAAAATAAATGGGATCCCCTTCATGTGGTTGGAAAGACACTTGAGAATGGGCAAAAAAAAAATTAAGCCTTTGCTCAGCAAGGAGAAAGGGAAAGCTTTCCCCAGAAAGTTGGTCATAGCTTTTTTAATGCAAATAGTGAACTACGAAAGATGGCATCTTCCAGCAACATAAATTTTACTCCACTTATTCTGGAGCAAGATATCTGACTAAAGCACCCCAAGGGCAAAAAAAGTCCTCATTGCCCTCAGGAGCCAAGCAATCTGTTAAAGGAATGAAATACACCTGGTTTTCAATCATTTTCAGTTTGGGAGGTAATACACATGAAACTTCTTGAGGTCTAAATATTGAAGCATAAAACCATAAATATGGGTGGAATGATAGAATGATTGATGTCTGGCCCAGGTCAGGAGACAGGGTCCAAGTTCCCAACTGGCTTCCAAGATAGTGATCTGGGTTTGGATATGAGTTAGTGTTTCTGGAAACTAAGCGTTAGGTATGGCAGCTTCTCCAAAAGCTGACACAAACACAGGCACTACCGTTTCCCTGTGGCATTGAAGGTACATCCCATCATATTTTTCTAGATTCTACAATAATAAATGGAATTTCTGGTTTTGTTTACTTGCATTGGTAGGCTGTGTTAAATGTTACATACTTTTCTGCTGTCCATGTCCAATTTAATCAATATTACAAGTGCTCCCATGTGGTAGGCGGAACAGTGGCAATAAAGTGAAATTTCCACAGCTTTTACCCATTGAAATTCTCAGAGGGCAGGATTCTTATAAACTTCACTTTGCTTCCTCTGTAATAGATTTAATTGCTCCATTCAGGAAGAAAGTCTGATGTGCTTTCTCATTTTCAAAATTTAGATTGCAAACCAAGCTTTATTCTATTTCCAGCTCTTGAAGAACTTTGAAATTTTAATATTCTTTTACCATGAGCGTTGAGAAATGTACTTGTCTCCAGAATTGCACCAATGTCCCAGTGTGACTCTGCATTTAAAAATAAGGGCGTTAACAGAGGTAAATTCCAGACATTCCCAAAAAGTTTTTGAAACTGGTGTGATTTAGGTCAGTTTAAGGCTGTTTGGAATATCTTATTCTACACATAGGAATTGGTAATGTCCGCTTCAAATGAACCGACTACATTGGCTCTGTGCCACTGGGCATCCTTTTCATTTCAGAGCTTTTCTCCCAGCCATTTAAACCATCTTTTAGGCATCTGTGTGTTGCTGAAAACAACTTTATCAAAGCCTAAGATCTGGTCTTTAGTCCCAGAGTTCATTATAATAGTTTAGAACTTGTGTTGTGTGCTTCTTGTTATTTTGGTGTCCTCTGTTACAAAGAATTACTGTATTGTCTTCTACCTTCTACAATGCATCATTTGGGCTCAGCAGTCACTAGCAGAGTTCTGCTTCATTCTTCATGACTGATTATTTGTCGTATTAGATTCTCCCCTAACAAAGAAAAGTCGTGAAGCACTGTAATCGAAAGAGATAGTGGAAAGTTCACACTTCTCGGAAGATGTAGCACCAGTCCTAGCCTTTATTTATATGAAATTAACATTTCTGTTGCTTTTGTGCTCTTTCAGTGAGAAATAAACAAACAGTAGGAGGAATATTAAATAAGGGGTTTAGGAAAATTAGGTTAGATGAAGAAAAGATAAAAAAAGATTCAACACAATTCAAATGAAATAGCAGGGTTTAAATGATCCTGTACATCTATAAAGCTGTACATGCAGATTTGCTGTTACTTGGTAGGCCAACTGTTTTCATTTTATGTACCATAAAATTATTGTAACTGCATTTCTGCCTAAGCAAGGGTGGGGACTCTTTAAAATGGAACAGGCTGTGTACTGTTTTCTTAATCATAGGAGCCCTAGAATAATTATCAAACAGTGTTTTCCACAGAGTTGATCTATAATTCATCTGAGGAAGAAAACATCTTCCCAATAAAAGATGTTTTTGTCCTCAATTGTTCAAAGGTTTATTTTTTATTATTATCATTAACCCAATTATCAAATTTCACAACTTCTTCATTTCTCAGCTTTTTCTTTCATATGCTTGTAGCTGGAGGGGAAAAACATAGGTGGAGACATTCAGTAAAAGGGTTTTTATAAGGCTTACAGTTATTCTAAGTTACAGCCAAGGGAATTTAATTGGGGGAAGGTTTTTGGATGGTAACTTGTATTTTTTGATGGTTTGTAGTATTTTCAATTCCATAATTCAACAGTCATAAGAGCACATTAAAATTCCTGATATTTATAAAGAAGTCAGATTTGAACTATCAGTGAATCCATTACCTGGATTGTGGCTCAACCAGAGCCCATCTACTGCCACACCACTGGCTGCAGCCCATAGTTACGGAATACATGACACAAAATAAATATTGCTCTTTTAGGTCTGCTGTGCTCACTGCAATTTAATACCATTTCTTCATTCCATAGGTTGCTGTTTACAAGTGGAAGTAAGAGAATTACTTCAAAAGTGAATGTACTAAATGTGCTCTTTTAGTGTAGTTTACATATGGTTTTGCTTTATTTAAGCAACCCCACCCCTGCACTCTAGATAATTGTGAGTTGATTATAACGTATTTGGGGTAGAGTTTTAGGCTTTCTGTTTGCTTAGGCCTTATATAGTGGTGGTGTTTTTAAAATTGTTTCTTCTTCTTCTTCTTTATTCCCCCAGAACTATGACATTATTTTATTGTACTTTGTTATGAAGTGAAAGCTCAAGTTCTTTTGTAACTCTTAAGATGAGATTGTGAGTATAGCACCTATCATGCGACTTTACATAAAAGTTCCAAAAGTTGACTGCTCTTCATACACTCCTGAAACAAGATCTTTCATTCCTGTTGCCAGCAGTAATGCGCACCTATAACTTAGCCCACAGAAGCACCCTACTTGCCTTTGGTGGCTAGGGGCTAAATAGGGGCTAGTAGCTCTTGGCTTCCAGTAGCAGTCCATATTTTGGCTATGAGGGAATGAATGACAGCAGTAAGACTGGAAACTTTGCTATTTAGAACTAAGGAACACACATAAAATATGTCTTCTCTATAGTTTGATCAACAGCGGCTTCTGGAAGAAATTCACTGAAAGATGCTGAGCCTGCACGTTGTCTTTGAAGTATTTAGCAATTTTGTTTTCACCTTTGATTTTTTTTTCCTATTAGAAACTAAGGGTTGAGTTCAAACTTAGTTATGCTGAATTTATGGTAGTCTCAAGTGGTATTATATGATTTTCAATGACTAACTTGTGAAGAAGAAGATCCAGTTGAATGAGATTCTATTTTCAGCTTGTTTCTCTTAAGGGTATGGTACCTGTTTTTTCAGAAAGAGCTGACATACATTCGGTATCCCCAGATGGACCTTCTGACCAATCCTGTTTCTATTTTGTTTGGAAATGCAGGATGTATGGGCTTGTCATAGCTCATAAAATCCTTATGAAATAGTATTTTCTTTCTATTTTTAAAGTTGACTTTAAATGTCTCAGTTAAATAAAGGTAAATTTTTTTTTGTTACACTGATTCCTGAATTTCCTTATTTGAGAGGTGCAAAATAGTTTTAATTAACCCTGTGACACATGTAAATGAATGTACACCCCGTGAAATGTAAGCGTTCAGCTTAGTTTTGTTTCTTTTTTCAGGATGAAGTATCTAGTTTCCCTAGTCAGGAGCAAATTTAAAGTTGTGCACTTCTGATTCTTTGTGTCTCAGTTTCTGTTGAAGTCAGCTTGTCAATTGATTCTTCTTTCTCTGTAAATATATATATATATTTGAGTAAAATATTTTCTCTTTTTGATGATGTTCAGCTTTGTAATAACTTTGTGAGATGGTGTCCAAAAGCAGCCTGCAGTACTTGTATGCATAGATTTTGAAATGGGCACAAGTCATGCAATCCATTTGAGCTTAGCATCCTGCCAGGCTGACATTCTCTGAAGATACAAAAACATGCATGTGATCCCTCTTAGCCATCAGCTGAAACATGGCTTTTGTTAGTCTGACAAATTGTATGCTGCACATGGGGGAATGAGTGAGGAATGTCACCTCATTGTCACATGCAGTTCAAAATAGATACCAGCTCCAAAAAGCCTTGGATGAAGAGTCTCTTCCTGTTTCCTCCTCATTTGAGAGTATAACAAGTATGTTTATCTGTGCTAGTCTTGACTATGTCAAGTGTGCTGTGCTCACCAGATGTGGAACCTTTCACAAAGCATCTGGATAAATGTAAATGACAGAATAATGACAAGTTCCTGCACAAATAGTGTTCATATGAAATTGATGATGCCCCATTTCATCTCCGCAACTAATTCAGAGGAGAAATCCCCTCTTCCTTCCCCTACCTGTGCTTTTGGAACAGAGACTGTTGCAAATAAAACAAGCAAGCAAAATCTTGAATGCAGTTTCTGCAGTGAATTTAACTGGAGCATTGCTTTTTAACCACACAATCCATTTTAAAAAGTCCCATGAGTGGCAAATGAATATGATGTACATATTGGAGAGGAAAAGACTATCTCCCAAGCTTCTTTGGGATACTAAAGGGAGTGTATCTCAAAAAAGAGGTGTTTAGACAGAAAATTGTGGCACCTCCAGTAGTTGCTTCATCTTGCATTTTCACACAGTTATATGAAATGCTTTTCAGATGCAAGCATTTCATGTCTTTCATGTGTGTGGCTCAAAAATGTCCCCAGATCAGCAAATCTGACTCTCTGTCAGCAACATAAAGATAGGACTGTGCCTAAAAGCCACTCGTTTAATTTTCAGAGATTCTTTTTTTTCTTAGAAAAAGATTAATAGAAGACGTAAAAACCAAACTCAAGCTCTTTCACCCATATTAAAAAAGATCTCAACATTCTATGCTCAGATGCTGTATGAGACTAAAAATAGAAGTCTTTAAAGATGCATGGATTACATATACAGTAAGCAGCAGAATTTATTTTATTTTTTTATGAAGGTGCCTAAATTAATCTTGCTCTTATAATAAGAAACTTCATAGGGTTTTTTTTTTTTCCTCCTGGTTTTGGAAGTTATGTGCTGCTTGCTTCACATCATGTTCCACTTTTCAAGTGAAATACTGCTATAAACGAGTGGCTATTATAATCCCCAGACCTCAAAGCCCAGCACACATGGCTTTGTGAACACATGATTTGAAATGAGTGGAACTTTCTCAATATATTTGTAGGTTGGTTTGTATGGAGGATATGTTTTATGAGGACTATAAAATCTGCTTACAGGCCAGGTGTTGACCATCTATTTTGCATTGGTAAAAATCCTCTGAGCCTAACGTGTGGCGTTTTGCTAATTCCTCTGAGACTGTGGAGATTCTCAAAACTGCTCAGCTTTCAGCCCATGGGTGCTAAGATTAACACTGAGCACTTCTGGAAATCAAATGTGTTGTTTTCACTTAAGCCCATTTTTCTGTAGTATGACCTCTGAAGATTTCAACTTCTGTGAGTACCTTTACTCAACCAAAGAATATCCATGCCAATGCTTTTAAAAGTCCATATCTATTTTTTTCTATTTTTCATCTTAGTGATAACTGTGGAATTAATTTATGCTGAGGTGATCAAAACATCTTGTTTCAAAAGGAAAACATTAATTTTCACAAATGTATCACATCTCCCCAGTTATAATCGTGTCTCATCTTTCCTTGTCTCTTTCCATCATAAGAGAAGCTACAGTATTTTTTGTAATTACAACATGTATGAGTTGATTATTTTGCCTGGAAACACTTTTTGCCAACTCAAAATTATTACATTTCATCAATATTAGAACAGATATTTGCCTCACTGTGGTGTTTGCTAACTACAGTCACTGCGCTATTCCTAAATTCCTAAGTCCTGTTCCTAAATACTACTCCTAAATTGGCTAAGTTGGATCTAGTATAGTAAAGTAAATCAGTAAAATGTTATGTTTTTATTCACACCATCCTTGTAAACTTCAGGCTACTTAGTGCAGGACAATTCTTGTGCATAGAGTGTGAAGAGAAATAATGTGGTTTGTTTAAGACAATGAAAAACTTGCTTCCATATCTGTTTCTGCTGGAGAGTTCTTTTTTTTTTTTTTTTTTCCTAAGCAGGTCACCTTACCCAGCCTTTTCATAGGAGTTCACTAACTGTGTGGCCTTCATTTTCTAAGTGCTTGATTGGAGGCTCTACGATAGTGTTAAATAAGTGCTGAACACACAGAGCTGCAAATGAAAGCAATCAGTGCTGTGCTTTGAGCATATTAAGTGCTACATAGTGCTATGTACTTTGAAAAAATTGGGTCCCATCTGTATCGAACTGGGTTCTCCAAGTTAGATTTTTTTTTTATCCTCAACTTCTGTATAACTTCCCTTTCTGAAATTGCAGAATTGCCTACTCATCTCTTAGGAGATAATGAAGATAAATTCATTAATGTTTGTGCAGCAATAAAAAGTCAATAATGAAAAGAATAATTTGACTTTCAGAATAAGTTGAAGATGTAGTAAGTAGAACATGTGGCTTCATGTTAAACAGTGAGGACAAAAGTCCTGAATAGCTTTTCACTAAATAAGTATCAATAGTTTGTGCAGTGAATAAGGAAAGAGGTTTTGCATAAGGTAAACTTGATCAAGATATTAAATATTGTGTCAGAAGGGAAGAATATTTTTTAAGATACTAAAGTATTTTACTTCTGTGATATTATTAATAGCTCTAAAAACATAAGAGGAAGGGTAGTATTTGTGTCTACAGCCCCATAGATATTAAGATAGATATTAAGACTTAAACTGGGAAAAAATAATGGACCATGTAGTACTCTACTAAAAATCACATGAAACATCAGTGGGTCTGAATTTGCTACACAGACCCCCTTACTAAAGCTAGCAAGGCAGCTGAGAGTAGCAGAATGTTTTTGTCTTCTCTGTGGATAAACACTCGTGAAAGGTAGTCCAATAAGCAAGAAGATGATTTATAACAACAAAAAATCAGGGATCTAATATTGGGCTGTGGGGGACACCATATTTTTCTAAATTAAGTTTCTAATCTCACTGCCTAGTAATCATTGTCTTCACCTATTATTTTCTCTGTGGATTTTTTTACTTTTGGTCCGAGCCAGATCTATTTCCTGCAGTCCAGTTTGGTGCTGTAGTTTGGTGCTGTAGTTTGGTGTGGGGCTGATTTTAGTCCTACTCTCCTGCCTTCTATCTCTTTTTCATTTTATCCTAATTTTCACCACAGTTTCTCCTGTCTTCCCTATCTCCTGGTCTTTCATGTTCTTTTCCTCAGACCACATTCTTCTTTTCCTCAGACCATACTTTTCTCCAGTTCTTTCTCCAGTTCTTTCTCTGACTCCAGTTCTTTCTCTGAATCTCCCTTTCGTACCAATTTTGCTCCTGCCAACACAGCATAGCAGGAACATGCTGCTTTTGCTCTCCTATAGCTCCCAGTACAATGATACACAGCTTAAAAAAATTATTATCATTATTATTATTACTATTATTATTATTATTAATAGTAATTATAATAATAATGGGAAAATTGAGTTTACCATAGTAAGGACAATGTGGTTCCAGTCTAGTTGTGCAGGGAAGCTGCTAGGAGAATTTGTATTTTAGAAGATCTGTTTAAGTTGTAGTTCCTCTTTGAGGAGGGAATGTGCATTGGTTAGTACACACAGGAACTGGGTGAAGAGGTTTGTGGAAGCTCAGTGGGATGTGACTGTCTGTGCACTTTGGTGAGCTCTCAGCACTGTGGGGGGCGTGAGTGTCTTCAGTGATTACAGATTCCTAGCAGAATGTCAGCTCTTCAGTGCAGGGAGCTTTTCTGAGCATGGGTAAAAAAAATTTTTAAAAGCTATATTGCTTGGCTGAATTTGGGCCATTTAATCCAATGTACCACTTGCCAGACATCATCCTGTCTGCCAGATTTTGGTTCCAGATTAAAATCATTGGAACGTTAAAGATTTCCAAAATATATATATTTGTCCTAATTCTATTCTCAGAAGCAGATTAATCAGTTTGGCTGAAATTAAAAAATAAATTTAAAAAAAAAGCACATGCTGTCCAACCTACAGCAGGGATTCAGCACAGCTGATTTCAGCTCAAGCACTTACATTTTTTTTAAACTATAAGCACTTACATTTTTTTTAAACTATAAGCAAATGAAAAGGCATATGTATGGTGGGAAGTCTGGATTACACTTGCAAATGGGTCCTCCTATCTGCTTTTCTGAGGACATTAAAAACAAATGTTAAGTTTAGGCCTTTTTCAGAAGTTTTCTCTGAGGTATTTTCAGCGGTATCACCAGAGCCACCTCACAAGTCATTTCAGGACTTCAGCTAGATTGGCACTGAAGATTGGTGCTCATGAGGGAGTTGTGAGTGAGGAGTCTATAGGCAAAGGATGTCCTCTGCTTCCAGGAAGGTAGAATTTGTTGCTGACAATGAAAATTGATTTAGAGGGTGTGGGGCATCTGCTGTGTGTGGAAAAAGAGCATTCAAATTAGACGAACATTTAGGAAAGGTAAGAGTAGTGCAGTACACAGGACAATGAGAATTGGAAAACGTAACTGAAGGAAAGAGGAAATGAAAGGTGGAAGACATTATCCATTATGTTCCACTGTTTCAGTAAAAAGCAAAATGGATACAAACCAAGGCCAATCATGCCCTTCTGTTGCTGTGATACAGGTAGCTTTACAACAAGACTGGGTGACCTGAAATGCTTGACTTGGCCCTGGGAGAACCCCTCGGTGTAATCGGCATTTTTGAATTCAGAAAATCTATGTCTGCCATCTCCTCTATTTCAGTATTTGTGAGTCACTCATCATTGTGCTGAGAACTAAGTGATACTGCTCATCTTCAGAGTATGCCATCAAAGTGTCTCCAACAAACTTGGCAGTGGACTCTATTAATCAATACTATAGTGTAATTCCTGACCTCAAAATTAAGCAAGAAAAGATCAGGTTGAGGTATTGAAGCACTGAAGTACTGAAATTGAAAGTATACTGCTACTATGGAAAGGGGATAGAGATTTGTGATGTTATAGCTATGCATTCCAAGCACACTAAAATACTTTAATACTGGAACATTCCACAAAACTTCATAATACTCATGTTATTATACAAAAGTTTTTTTGTCTGAATTTTCGAGATTGGGTCTTGAGAAAGCAAGGAAAGACAGTAACAAAAGGGGCTAAGAGACATCAAGAAAGCAGGAATGCACTGCTGTTTTTTACTACTTTTACTGGTTTTGATGAGCAGACTTTTATCTTTTCCTCCTGTCAGAGGAGTTTGACCATGTGTTAGTATACTATATTTTTAATAGTACAGCTCCAGCCAGCTGAGCCAGGAAATCCAGTTTTTACAGAAGATTTTTTGGAGTAACTTGCAGTGGATGTCTTGGTGAAGATTCTTACAAATCACTCCGACATTGTGATCTGGGTTGGAGGAAAAGCTAAAATAGCATCTGTGTTGTCTTTCTGAAAAAACCAAAAAACCAAAAAAAAACAAGGACCACTTTATGTACACATATGTTAAAGAAGCTGAACTTAAAGTAATACTTGCAGCAAGTAGGTTTGTAAAAAAATTAAAATCCATGGATTGCTATATATAAACTATATAAACTACTTGTCAGGTAATTGTAGAAAACAAACAAACCAACACCTCCCTCACCTCAATCCTCCAACAAATTATTCTGTAAAGATTATTTTTTAAAAATTTAGAAAGTGTTTTTGTTCAGGAAAAATGTTTTTCAGTATAAATATATCACCTACTTCTGTCTGTGACACATAGCATCAAGAAAGAGGAATATTTTAATGGGAGGGCTGTAGTTAGCTACCTTACAAGACATAGTACAAGAACTTATTCAGGTCAGAAAAAGTATCCTTAAAAGTGGAAATAAAACCAAAGTGATATTAATAAAACTGGATGTAGAGATTAGCTGTGAGGACAAAATATGTTGAGGTACCTAGAAAAGCTAAACAGGAATTGTTAAAGTATCTCAGAAATAGAAAGCCTGCAGGAGTCATTAGGTCTGCTAGACCACCAGAGAATAGTCATTCCAAAATGATCAGGAGATGGCAAAGAAAATAAATTCTTTTACTCTAGTATTCTCAAAAGACAAAGAAGAAATATATGCAATAACAGAATTCTTTACAGATAATTTCAGAGACATACTGTTAGCGAGCCAAAAAGAGGTGAATAATTCAGAAAGAAAGTCTGCAAGGTAAATAAAAAGGACTTTACAGTGTATTTCAGCAAGAAACCCCCAAACTGAGTCATTAATAAAATACATAATTTAAATGACATTTTAAATGTGTTCTCAGTTAACATTGTGATTTCTTTGTAAATAAGTTTGGAAAGGACTTTTTTGGAAACTGTGAATGGGAGACTCAGTATCACCGCTTACACGATATATCGGAAACCCAGCTTTTGTAGGAAAAAATGCAAGAAATTAGGGACGGTAGAAGTGTTTGTGTATGAAGGGACATTGAACACACAGAATGAACAGCAAAATATAAAAAGTAAAGTAAAGTGAATGATACTGTGAAGATCCAGTATTTTGCTTTTTTTCGCCCACTGGCTTGAAATGAACATCCAGAACCCTGGCGAATGTTATGAGAAAACCCTCCTTGACTTTCTGAGCTTTAGGTCAGGCTTAGGTTCACCCACGCAACTTCCAGTGTTTAGCAGCAGTGTCCAGGTGAAAAGTCTGCATTCCAAACGCTAAACTTCATTTTAAATTCCTTCTACAATCAGGAAGGAATTAGCGATTCACCTATGTAAAGTCAGAGTTGTGCCTTTAAGTTATCTGTGTCTCCCTGCACAGAGAATGAACTTAGAGCAATGCCTGAAACTAGGCAGGGTATATCCAGCATGTTGAGTAAGAATTAACAATGAGGTTTAATTTTCTTTTCTACATAACCTTGATGGAAATGTATTAGTCTTCAAGTCAGACAATGGTAGTGCTCTCCATGCTTTATGCTGATGGGAGAAACAGCATTTTCTGTGAACCATAATGGCAGCCAAAAGAAAAGTAATGATCAGTTGGAAAAGTTAGAGTATTCTCAATATAGTTTCATGCTTCAATGCCTTTCTAGAGATGGCCAAGTAAGAAAAGTATCCCTTTCTGCATAATAAATGATTAACTGTACATCTCCAATCACATCTGGAAAGCATTTCTGAGTTTCATTCTGAATAGCTGACATTCTCTGTTAATGGTTTTGTCAGCATATGCTTCTTTTGCTCCTTGCAAAATATTTGATAAAATATTAATGTAGAAATAAAACAACAAAAATACAAACCACAAATTTTCCTATTTTCTGATAAATCAGTATGGCTCAGCATAAGTTTACCAACAATTCTTTTCCACATTTGCACTATTACCAGAGTAAATCATTCTTCATTTCGTGATTTGCTCTGAAACTATGGGAGGGCGACTAGAAAGCAGACAATCCCAGGCAGCAACGAGAGGGAGGGAGAGCTCGCACAGCAGCCGGACTGGAAAGGACACCCCACCCCTCCAAACTTCTTGGGAGAACATTCCTTTTCCAGCAGCTGGAAGTAGACTGCAGTTTAAAAAAAATAAAATTAAAAAATAGAATAAACTAGATTAGGAAATAATGAAGTGCTGGGCAGATTAGCTGGTGATGGTGAATGTTTTCTGCCTTCAGAAGCTAAGAAGTAAAACCGAGTAGATGAGAGCTGCCTCCCTCCAGCAGCCAGAGGGGTGAGGCTGAGTGTGGCAAGTGGGGAGTACAGGCTGCGGGGTGGAGTGGATGGATACAGTGGGTGTGATTTGTGACACTCTTTGGGAAGGAGCCACCACAGCACACTCTGTCCAGCCAGCTTTGCAGTCGGCCTCCCCTGGAACAGTGATACATTTCAATGAGAAGCATTAGGCTGCCATAAAAATTCAAATGATGCACCACAAAACAAAATGATACAATTTGATAGTAACTGCCAGTTAGCACTTTCTGGTCAATATGATGATCATCACTTAATTATAGGCTTGTTTATGGGAAGTTCAGCATTCTAAGAGCTCTAGTTCTGAATATAACACAGTGATTAGAAACAGTTATTAACGGGTTGGTGCCTTTATTCACCCTGAGTCCCTAAAGGAGAAATTAGAAATCCTGTTTGAAGATGAAATATGACCACTAGAGGATGCAGTCAAGATCCTGAATGAGTGAGGCATCCTATTCCTCAGTCATCCTATTCCTCTGGCTGCCAAGGCCAGCCAGAATATAGAACAAATACTTTCTGGAATATTTGGGTGAATAAATGACAATGCAGGAGTCAGGAAGAGTTTATCAGCGAAGTAACTAGTAACTACTATCCTATAACTAGGATAGCCCAGAAGTCAATCCACAAACCCTGCTTTTATTTAACTTTTACTTCTTTTGCATAGTCTGTGGGTTTTTGTTTTCCATTGTTTCTCCTTTCCCTCCATTATCCCTCCATTATCTGTCCATCCCTCCAATCTAAACCCTACTGTTATCCTTTACTAGTGGTTGCCTTCTCATCTGGATGGTTAATAAGCCATTCACTTCACTGGTTGAATCTAGGATACGCCTGTGCTGAATACTTATGGGTACCTTAGATTCAGCTACTTATTGAACATGTTCAGTAAAAAAAACACAAATATTTTTTTTTAAATCTCTCTCTCGTTTCATATTTATTTGCTTACTACTTTAGTCAATTGATTTATTTGTTCCCCATCCATCCGGCCCTCAGCCACAAACACTTGCTTAATCTTGTTTTCTCTCTCATAACCACAATTACTCACCCACAACCAGTAGATCATCCTTATTTAGGAAATTACTTGCAATTTGTAGAGGGCAAAAGGGATAACAACAACAATAACAACAACAAAAATAACCCAGGACCAAAACAGGAACTACTGGCTGTTAATTGATATATCAATGATGTAAAAAACCCCAAACAAACTAAAATCAACCCCTGAAAATAATATGTTTTCTTAAACAGACTAGAGAACAGACTCCCAGTGCTGCTCATCAGTAGGGAAACTTTTCTGATAAAACACAGGGAAAGGCGATTGCCCCTGTGATTATCACAATGCATTTAAATTAAAGGTGAGAGGATTGTTTCTACTCGTGCTGGTCTTGTTTTACTAATAATTATTTAATTTTAAAAAGTTATACTTTTCTGTGTATCCTCCCTTCTTTATGGTGTATGTATCTGTTCCATAAATCACGCCTCCATAAGTCAGGCTTTTCTAATGTATATATGAATATTTTTCTAATTTTTTTGCTGGTACCTGCTGATCAGCTTTGGCTGAGGCCTGGATTTTTCAGTTGAAATCTTCACACATCTTGACTTCCACACATTGGACTGAGGAAAATCACAAGGGTCGTACTTCATAAAATCAGTACAGAATTAGATCTGTGTGTAGATTAACATACTAAAATATATGACATAAAATATGGAATATACAATATCAACTGATTAATATTACCTCTGACACAAGAATCTTTCATTTTTCCATATTTCACAGTTTTAGTGCAGAATGCTGCTAACCTAATTTTTATGTTTAATTCTAAGTCAGTTGTGAGGCAAAAGGTTTAAAATGGCTAAATTCAAGACATCCAACATCAAAAGAAATTTTCAACAGTTGGACAAAATAAAAACAGGTGTGAATAAAATATCATATTGCAATAGTAAGTGTTATTAAAGCCATTAAACTGCATTTGAATCGGGTACTCTATTCATTTTCTAAGCTGACATTTGTAAATGTATATAGGCAGGACTCTTGTAAATTTAAAACAGAATGTTGGAAATTAACTCTGGAATCTGTAGCACAATTGTACTGTGTTTTGTTGGTACATAATAATTCATAATTTTGTGTCATTGAGCAGGGACCATCCGATTTTTATTTCTGCACGGTATTCTTGTTTGTTGGCACATGTAGTAAGAACAAAAATGTTGCTAAAAAAAGATATTTGTTGCATTCTGGCGTAGGAATGTAATGTCTTTGATAGTTACATTTCCTCAATATCTGTTCTGACAAACGGTCTTCAGGATTTTTTGTAATTTGCTAACTGCTTTTAAGTTAGAGCTGTTTTATTTCCATCTTGTCCCTTTGATATATGTCGTGACAGTGCGAGTCTCAAACAACCTTTCCGTAATTTTGAAGGAAAATAGAAGTTGTATTATCATTTCTGTCTATGAAATTTACTTCTGAAGTGAATGCCATACATATTTCTGAAATGAATGCCAAATGTATTTTCTAGAAGGGAGTGCCATTGAAAGCCAAGGCAGGCAATTTATACCATGCATAATAATGATATTAATTTTTATGGTGTGTATAAGTTACATTTTGATTAGTTTTTTGCATGATTAAAAATTTGCAAAGCCTTTATGGCCCCCAGGAGCCTACCTGTAATAAACAGCTCTCACCTTCCAAACCATAAAACAGGTCTGCAGTACTTGAACATTACAGCTAATTGCCTTGCTACATCAAAGGGAGCGCCACAAGACTGAGAAAAATCACAGAAGGGGGGGTGGGGAGCGAGGGGCAGTTTCACCTCTAAAGGTTATGTGTTTGTGGCTTGGTGCAGCCCTGTAAAGTTATGGCCTCAGAACTGCTGTTTGCGATTAAGTTGATGGGGAAAGTCTATCCCGCAATCTCTCCCTGCTGCTGACACAGAGTCTTTGTTCACATTCAGATTTCTCAAACTGTTGCCAGGGTCAGGCTGAGGTCAGACACCACGATGATGTATAGGAGAACATGTCTGGGAATTTCTCTCACACTTAAAACACATACCAGAAAAACAGGAGAGCACCCTGCAAAAATTGTCTGATGAGACCCAGATGATACTGTAGCTTTTCTTTTAGTACCTTCATAATTTTCTTTCTCTTTGCCTGACACACACACAATGTTTTATTAATGTGTGCCACGATAGCCCTTACAATTTTATGTCCCCTCAAGATAAGGACACTCAGTAGCACTTTGACACTTCATTTTCCAGCCCAGGGGGATTGGGCCAGTAAATCTAGTAAAAGAAGCAATGCGTCCATTCCCAAGGATGAGTCGAAAAGGGATTGCCATCGGCTCCGTGAGGCCACGGGGCCCGACCCTGGATGCGAGCCCGGTGTGTGCGCGCTCAGCACTGGCGCAGCCCTTGCCAGGCGTGATCAGAGGCGCGCAGCATCCCGAGCCGCGCTCCCCGCCGGCACCGCCGCGCTCCGGCTGCGCGGGGATCCCTAGCATGTGTTAGCATCCCTATCAGCGTAGGAGGAGGCGGGGGGCTGCAGGGACCACAGCGCTCACGCAGCATGAGTGGGCTTCCCATTCGCATGGAAATTTATTTTTTAATATGCAATTATTTTTAAAAGAAGGGACCGTCTTTCTCCCCGCATTGTTCCAGAAAGTGGACACACATGCTTAGTCCTAACCTATTGTATTTCCATGTCAATGCAAAACACATTGATCTGTGGTCAGGATTTTTTTTTTTTTTTTTTGGTCGGGGGAGAAGGTTGGTTTCCAAAATTGCAGCTGTGTTTTTCTCTTCCGATTTACAAAAGGTTTTGGAGAGAGTTGAGAATCGGATAGGTTTGCCACATCGATCTGAGGGGCTGTTTGCCTAGGCATAGGGTTTCAGTGTATGGCTGGCAGTAAGGCAATAGGCAGCAATTTTTTTGTGCTCAGCTGCTACATATGACAGAGGATATTTCATTCGGCTGTCAGAATGTTATTAATAAAACATGGGGTGCGAAGAGGGCCACTATTTCCCCTTTCAATCACTATAGCATTTACAATGAAAATTTTATGCAGTGTGTAATTTTCAGTTAATGCTTGACACTTAAAATGTCGGTAGCTGCATTTTGTATGGTTCCTGAAGGGTTAATTGTATCATGTTCCCCGCATAAAAGCTCTGCTTATCAAAAGTGAATAGAAGAGTGTATGCAAATGTGTGTCTGTGACCTTTTGCCTTTCCAGGGTTAATTTATATGGTCATTAAAGATTTTATGAAATCGAGCGGCCTGGTGCTTCGAATCCCATTTTACGTTCACCTCCTAATTTATATAATTCCTACCTGAACAGGGAAATATGATTTTTATTTTTGTGTGTGTGTGTGTGCTGCAATGAAAACAGCATGCTGTGCTGTAGGGAGCTGCAAGTCTGGTTATCTGGCATTACTCAGATTGCTAAAAATTCATTAAAATGTGACATCAGCACAGTGAGAGACAAATGATCACAGGATGAAAAGGAACAGTGGGCCTTTCACGGATTAGTGCTACACAGCCCCAGCATAGAAGCTAACTGCATAAACAGATTAATCCACCAGTAGCAGCATAGCTAAGATTTACCGAATAATTAAATGGGCTTGAGTTACTGTGAAGATTTCCATGTAATCTAGCTGGTGTGAACACGTAAGTGAGGTGTGGGTAATGCTGCTTCCTCAGAAGCCGTACACCAAGTTGCATCATTTATCCTGAATGGCTCCCCCTGGAGACAAAATTTGAGACTTCTCCCGCAAAGCCAGAGGTTTATATTTAATACAGTACCTAATACCTAATACTTACTTACTGCAATTAGCGGGATACTGCACTAATAGGATTTATATTTGAGATCTCCCTTTTTTTTTTTTTTATTTTTGGCTCCAAGATGCATTTTCACATGTGCTTGCTTTTGTTCCAGCCTGTGGGGGGTGTATGTGTGTGTGTATGCGTGTGTGTGCATGCATGTGCATGTATTTTAACACAAATCATTTCTAGCCAAAGAATATGAAATGACAGGCTTTAAGTCTGTCACACTGGGGGAAAGCTGGTACTCTTGTAAAGACACAGTCAGATTTTGAAATATTGCAAATTATTTAGAATTAATATCCAACCTCTTTAAAGCACTGTTCTTTCCCTTTTCTTCCCCCTGACCCTTCTTCCCCCCTATTTTGCCACCTTCTGTTAGTGCTGTTCTTATTACAGGACATATTTTTAAACTGCTGTTAACTGGTCACTGAGTTCCTTTCCTGAGATCTTTTCTGTGTTTGTCCACAGAAGAACAAGCTGAAGACACAGAAGGGTCTGCTAAAAGTACATCAGTGGCTGTGGCTGATGATAAAGACTCAAGTGAGAGAGACAATAGTGAAGGCAAAAAATCTAGTAAAGACTCTGGTAAGATGCTAGAATTTTGTTTTCCCCCTTTTTTAACTTATGAAATGCTCTTTCATTTTAAACTGTCTGGACATTCCCACTACTATTCATTGCATGTGCATTTTGCATGTGATTTCTATCAGTAGCCTCCCATTGACCTATTTTTAATCATAACCATCTGACAGGATAGATGCGGATAAGTTGAAGAATATTACAGGACGACCAGTGAGATTATTTTTTAATCAAATCAGTTTGTGTGCTTGTAATTTTTTAAGCGCCTTTCATTAATCTTTGCTGTACTTGTGATTCCTCTGATGGCATATTAATTTTTCATAAGCATGGGATTAGGTACCACTTGAATTTTTTCTTCAATCAGGTTTTGCCCCCCTTTTAACCCAAAGAATGTGGGGTTTTTTTGTTATTATTTTTTGCTCTTGCTCACAGATTAGTTACTCCCAAGAATCTGGCCTCTTCCTGGGCATTTATTTGAGGCATTTACAAAAAAACACACAAAATCCAGTGAAAAAGTTTACAGATGATTCAGCCTAAGAAAGAGGAAATATCATTGAAAACGGATTATGGGTTGGGTAATTTTGATCTCCTGGAATAGACAAAGCCCAGTAATGAAAGCTACTGTCTTTGAAAACAAAACCTCTATGTCATGACATTTACTTGTGCACAAACAAACCCAGGGCCAGCATCTGGTGTAGATACCCAAGGCTTTTTCTGTGTTTGATTTGGCAAATATGTGACTTCACCCATGCTTTTTATGTATGAGATGGAAATCTATGGTCACAATGAATATTACATTGGCTACTTTTGCCGCACGCTATACCTAGTTACATTATGTTGGATTCACTGAAGCAGAAGAAGTGCTGAAACAGGTTGAAGCCTATTAGTTTCAGGTAGTCATATATCTTTTCCTTGTATGCTGATGACAGCAGCATACAAAGGAGGTTGTGTTATCCATAAAGACATATAGTTGTAGAAAAAAATACCATTTTACATCTGAGTTCCTTTACACCCAAATTCACCCATACTGCAATTTGCTCTTTACATATTAAACATTTTTGAATTTATTTCCAAAAAAATTTATAGATGGCCCTTTCTATGCCAAGTCAGTTCAGAAGACTGACTTAAAGATTAAAGCTTCCTTTAAGTTTGCTTGTTGACGGGCTAAGGTCAGTACCCATCACAGTGTACAATCTCGGCTGCTCTTCAGTCACTTTATTTTTTGAGATCAAGAGACTGAGGGAAGGCCGATGATGACAAGGATGATGTTGAGCAAGAAGCTGTGTTGTGGTTTAAAATATATATTCCCCTTGGCTGGCTCTCTGACTTGGTCAAAACCGTCTGCAGTGCAGTAAGGCCATGCTCCCAGGCTGTCACAAGTCTTTCCATGCAGTCTCCTCAGGGGCTGGCCTGGACACTCCCCAGGAGAGGGGCGACAGCCACTTGCAGCCTGCATTTCCTGCCACACGCTTCATCTAGGGGACATTATGAATGACTTCAGGGAATTTAGCAGCCCTCTCTTTTTCTTAGGCTGGTCCATTTATAGTTGTTTAGGAAAGAATATGGTATTAAAGCTCTAGCCAAAAAAAAAAAAAAAAATAGAAAAAAGAAGAAAATGGAATCTAGAAAAAAAAAAATACTGAAGGGGAATTCTCAAAATTCCATCAGGATTAGCCACTCATAGGGGCCAAGTTTAATTAGGACAAACCTATATCCAGATGCCTACTGGGTGCACTACAAAAAACCAGCATAATTGTTCTGCATTCCCGTGCCAGCAATTACACAAATAAGTTTGCAGTAAGATTCATATAAAAACAAGAGCTGAAACACATGATTGCCTTTGTGCTTTGCAGAAAATAGTTTGTACTGTAAAATCCTGAATCTTTTGGAAAATTTTATTTTTCTAATCTAAATTAATTTTACATATGCAACATTCCGACCATCATCTTAATTTTCACTGAGCTGACAAGTATTTCTAATGACTGCATAACTGCTTCTGTATAATTGAATGTTAATTTGAGCTTTCTCATGAATTGAGTGTTGCAAGTCTCGCCAAAGAAATCTCAGGAAAACCAATAAATTAATCACAATACTAACAAGTTAAACAGGAAAGTGGTGTGACCCTTCTTTAGCATAGAATCTATTAGACAAGAAAGGATTAACATGTATTTAGTAACAGTGTGTTTGTGTAAGCTGTTGTGCTGCGTTGCTTACCTTATCTCAAGGAGAAGAGCTTTCAAAATGCGACTTGGCAATATGCAGTTATATTTGTTGAATATTCATTCAGAATAGAAAAGCCTACTAATGCCTCATTTATATTGTCATTTAAATCTAGTGCCACTTTAGATTAATTATAATCCAAATTACAGCTCTATGCAGTGCAAGAATTAATATGGAATTTATCCAGATTAATACATTTGCATTGAAAATGTAATATGTCTCTGCCATGGCTAAGGGGAGCACTTTTTAATAAGGTAGTAAACATGAGGAAGGATGGAAATTAACCTTCATTATTGCAATGAAAATTATCCTTTCATTCTACTCTAATTAGAAAGAATACTCTACCAGTAATTATAATTTTAGAATTATTTTGAGTCTGAATAACATCATCTGATGTGTCAGAAGTCTTAAATTATGCAATCTTTATCAAATACAAAGATTTATAAATAAGAAAATAGTGGTTTTATCATGGCTTTTCCAGGATCTTTTTTCTCACTAGTATATGCACTTTATTAACTTTTTCCTTCTTATTAGTCACACAAATATTTTTATTTTGGGGCTTCAACATATATTGCAAAGGTGATGACATCTGAATTGCAGTGAATTGTGTCATTTTTATATTAGCAATCCTAGACAAGTTAAATAATTCTGATACTGACAGGCAATCATTGCCTAGTCTATTTCATGGCACTTATTTATAATTAAACTTACTTTTTGAGCTAAATGTATTGAAATTGCATTATTTATCTAAAATAAGATGTGTATTTTATATTATAAAAAGAATTTCTGATGTGTTTCACAATTAAAAAAAAAAACAAAACAAACAAACCCTACAAATAATGTGCTCAAGAATAAAAAGTTAGTATTTAAAACATGGATAACAAGTGGATTTAGTCTTCTCCTACAACTACCTGGTAAGAATGGCATGACATTGGAACATGTGGCTATGAAAAGAGTGGACACAGTATGCTCAAGACCAGGAGATTTTCTCTTCTCTTTCCCTCCTCCTTTGATACCCTTTCTAGAAGACCCTAGGTGTTTACAGCTTTTCTACCAAAGCTCCCTAAAACCGGCAAATTGAACGTGGAGAGCAGAGCATTGGTACAGCAAGACAAGGAACTGAGTGCTAGTAGCTCGACCATTGGATAAAAAAGTTGGACTCTGCTTTTGTCATCTTCACTGTGGCTTGGAGACTCTGGTCTTCTCCATGTGCAGGGGCAACTGACTCCCCTATGCCAGAGGGCAAAATCAACCACCTTTTTTCTTTTCCTTAAAGCTCACCATAAGTCCCAGACTCAGTTACATTGCTATTGGCCAGATGCAGCTTCAGTCACTAAGAAGTAACAGTGCTTGAGGTTGAATGAATCCAGAGCCAAACGACAACAAAAACAACAAAGCGTCTGTAAACTTTGACAGTTTATATAAATATCATAGTAAACATTGCAAAAAGCTGTGCTTTGTTATGCATTTATTGACCCCAGCACAGTGTTTTATAACTCCACTGTTTTATTATATTAACCGCAAAAGAAATTTAACCAAAAAACCCCCCTTGTTTTTATAGAAACAAGAACTATGTGTTTCATGATTATTATAGGCCCTTTGAAGTAATTAAGTTATTCCATCCTGTGGTGGAAGATGATGTGTAATATTAACCTTGTGTGTGCCCAGGCACACACAGAGTGCACTTCAAGATAAATTTCTCTGGCAGTGCCAAAACACAGTTAGATGCATTTTCACAAGTAAATTTTGAAGGAGAACTTGGTTTGTAATTTCTGTAAGAACCAGTTGAAAACAATCAAGTGTGATGAGGGGAAGAGAAGGCAGAATTTTTCCATTTTGTTTTTAAATTCAGCTTCCAGTATAACAATGTCCATTTACGTCAGCTGAGATTCTGGCCCATTTGTCTTTGAAAAGGATATTGTAAAAGTGACATATTGTAAAGTA
This sequence comes from Motacilla alba alba, assembly GCF_015832195.1. NCBI lineage: Eukaryota > Metazoa > Chordata > Aves > Passeriformes > Motacillidae > Motacilla > Motacilla alba. Next base: position 121,714,670 of record NC_052017.1, read on the forward strand.
AGAAACAGTAGAGATGTTTTTGACAGTTGGAAATAAAAAGAGGTTAATAATTTGAATCTGTTTTTCTAAAACCCAAGAAACAACCTTTTGCTCTTAGTACAATATGTCACTTTTTTTACTTCCCATAATTCTCACAATTAAGATACTTAAATAATATGTAAATACAGGTAGGCCAGGGAATACTTTGTTAATAGTCATAAAGCAAAGTCAGTAATAAAATGGTGCCTTATGTGATTTCATCACTTAGATTTTACCTGTAAGCATAGGTAGTCCTTTGGGTTGTTGGCCCAGCCGTTACTGAGCAGTCTAAAAGAGGCCTCCGAGATCTGTTCCTGAGAGTGCAAAAATTCAGGGAGCTCCAAAAAGGGACTTGTTCAGGTGATAAACAAATGATGACGAATTGAACATATGTGATGAAAAAAGGGACTTGTTTAGATGATAAACATATGATGATGGACGGATGAATACATAAATAGGGAAATACGGCAGGAATAAGCTTTGATTTGAGCTAGAACATGCAAAAATTACTGGCCTAAATTACATCAAAAGAAATAATTAACAACTTGGAAATGAAAGTCAATGTGCGGGGAAATCACCATTAAGGTGTAAGTCATAAAATATGTTTTATGTCTGGTTTGTTTTTTTTTTTTCAAGTGCCCTTCAGAAAATGTCCCTGTATGATTCAGTTTTCAATTAGTCATTATTTTACCATGAGGATTTGGTGTTTACCTTGAAAACTGTTCTCTTATTTGGCTTCTTTTTAATGTTGTCTTTGTAAGATCAAATATTGCACGAAGTCTATAGGAAAATCATGATAATAAAAAGTTCTTGAGCTTGTGTTTTCTTTGTTCTTGTTTACTTTGTTGCCAAAATGTCCATGACCTTATTTTTAAATTAATCCTAGGTTATTGTGCAATGAGGTGCAATTTGTTCATTTATATGAACCTTATGTGGATTGAAAAAAATCAAGATAAATCTTCATGCACAGCATACAATCAGATTACCCCTGGACTATATATTTACGTTGGGTCTGATAGCAATCAATGGTTTAGCTTCATTGCATTTCAAGATGTATTTGCACCCAGTGTCCAGTGATAGTGTCCTCACCCTGGAAATAATTTAGTTGCAAATTGACTGGAAGATGGTGAAAATTGAAAGTTAAAATTAGAAATACTCATAATAAACAGCAGAAAAAAGGTCAGATGATGCCGCACTATGATGAGATTGGAATGGTTGGTAAATGAGGTTTTGTGTTTGTCGTGAGATGTATGTGACATGCCTACCCAATGCTCTTGTAATATCCAGCCTAGCAGAAGAGATTATCTGGCAAATTGACGCTGGAAAGAATTTTCTGATGGACTGGGAAATTAGAATTGCACTCTTTCTTTGATGTGTGCAAGACTGGGCCGCATTACACAGCTAGCTCAGGCATAATATTAAATATAGTATTTAATACTTAATAGTACAACTATCTATAGTAAACAATTATATTCTGGTTTTGATCACAAATGCCAGACTATAAAAATTCACAGTGTAAACATCTAAAGCAATCCCAAATGACTGATCTTTGTATATAATTAATATTAAGTTAGCTCTGAAATCCTATTCTCCACAGTATTTCTTTTAAAGCCTCGCTATATTTAGCTTCAGAATAGTAACCAGGCAGGAGTTATCAAAACAGCACAATAATCATATTGCTCAGACAGTTTAGAAAAGAGAGAGGGTAATTAAACAGCAGCAAATTAATTATTTGGAAAACAGGCTTTTTAAGCAAAAGCTGATTTGTTTTAATGTAATAGACAAATTCATACTGAGCTGCTAAAGAAAGAACATTATTGATTAATCTTTAAAGGCAACCTAGGGTTATCTAAACAGTAGAGAAGAGTCCATTTTTAAATGTATTTATAGAGTATCAAGAATAAAAGTGTATTTTCACCTTTGTGCTTACCAGACTTGTTTTATTCATCGTTATTTTTTTCTCAGTTTAAAAAAACAAGCAAGCAAACAAAAAAAAGGCCCTCAAAGACAATACAGACCTTTGAAGTCAGAGCCTCTTTGTAAACCAGGATATTTTTAAGTTTAAAACATGTTCTCAAAAATTATGTTTTCAAAACAGGAATAGTCACACCAGAGAAGGAACCGAAAGCAAACACTGTGGTAGGGGCACAACAGCTTCTTCTGGCAAAAGAAGAGGATGGTGCAGCTAAAAAATCAAAGCCTCCAGAGGACAATAAATTTTGTCATGAGCAGGTAAAAGGAAATGTAACAATTTAATTGCATTCTAGAACTCTTTTTCAAATAACTCAAGAATGAAACAGAGATGATATACTGTTAAAATAGCTATATCAGCAAGTTATAAAAAGCACATTGACTAATAGCCTGCATCTTAACTTGATTTTTTTTCAGTTCTATCAATGTCCTTATTGTAACTACAATGGTAGGGACCCAAATCGTATCCAGATGCATGTCCTGTCACAGCATTCAATGCAACCTGTTATCTGCTGCCCCCTCTGCCAAGATGTCCTCAGCAACAAAATGCATCTCCAGCTTCATTTGACCCATCTGCACAGTGTGTCCCCTGACTGTGTGGAGAAACTGCTCATGACAGTAAGTGCTCCAAATACTGATGCACATGCTACACAAACATACTTGGGCCTCATGGGCAATGTATTTGTTGTGACACTGTTCAGGAAGACTGGGGAGAGGAGTGGGTCAGGACTCTTAGGTTTTCTTGTCAGCTCATCTAGTGACTGCTGTCCCTTGGAAAAATGGCTGAAGGTGGATGATGATTTCACAGATGAAAAAAGCCTTTGATTCCTCACTGACATTAATCTTGGAGAAGTTAAGCCAGTCCATATCTCTAAGAGCATACCTGAAAATTTGGTCTAATAATATCCAGGTCTCAGAGGCATTGTCACTTTAGTTTGTAAATTAAGAGGAACTCCCTGAAGAATACAGTTCCCAAACGTAGAAGGATTCATGTGTATACCTCTACTGTACATTACATTACATGAAATTCACTGTGAAATAGCAGTTCAAACATACATTCAAAACAATGTCAGTAGAAACACAATCAGGTCTCGTACTTATTTGTTATTACAGCATAAATTCAGTTAGAAAACAGACCTCCTAAGACAAACTGGCTCTGGTTGTCTTGCCTCCTTAGATGGAAATGTGCTTGGAAATCTCAGTAATCCAACTCCTTAAGTGTTTATTTCTGTATCCATAGATGGCTCCTTCATTTATATAGGTGTGGTTGTAAATCTACCACCTCACACCCAACTAAAGTGGCAAAAATATTAGAAATAATTGAGACTTCTTGACTGAAGGTCTAGAGTTTCTTTTGCTTAGAGCTGAGGAGCAAATACACATTTGGGGAATTTCTTTTCTTGATTTTCTATTAATTATAGCTCTGATAGACCATGTAATTTTGGCCCTCTGGAAGGAAAATGCAGTAGAAATTTTACTTTTACAGACCCTTTTAGAAAAATGGAAAAATATGGAAAATCTGCCCCTCCATATTGAGCAGCACTAACTTTCTTCTCAAGTTCTTCCTGATTCCCTCTATGCTGGTAATGAAGCTACTTTGAAATCTTTCCTCATCAGGTGCTGGAGAGTTGTCCCGGTGTTTCTGAAAGGGGAAAAAACCCCAATGTTTTCCATGGAAGAGATTGTAAAACATAATCTTCATAATTGAAATTGCCATCATTGCTAACACTAATATGCTCTGTCCATAACTGAACTGTCTGACAAAAAAGTAAATACTATTTATAGCATTTTTTTTTTTCCTCTGGGACAGTTGCAGTTAACTACATAATTTTTTTAAAAGACCTCCCCTACCAAGTAAACTCAAAATCATTAGTCCTGTGAGAGGATGCTATTAATGCCGTGTTTAAATCACAAATGTACTAAACCCATGTGTTTTTGGGTTTTTTTTTAACGTCTAGAATATTTTTTCCAAGAGGCAATTTGTGTATATGTCATTCTTATGCATCCAGTGTTAGAGGAAGAAAAGATACTTGTACTCATAGCTAATAATGAGTGTAGCTTTCATTATTTATTTACAACTCAAAAATCTCTTCTGTGGATAATCTTTTTACCTCTGTATGAAGGAAGTCCTGTCCTTCTGTTAGAGATGAGGAGCTGCAGCACCGTCTGTACTGATTTACCCAAGATTATTTAGACAGGATCTGGCAGTGCAGGAGCTTGAACTTAAACTTGCTAAGTCTTCATAGGACAGTCCTATATTTCTGATATAAATTTTTTTAAAGATCAAATTAAAATAAAAACATCAGATGTTGAGCAAGTTGATATTCACATCAGCTTAGCTAAACTGAATACTACCAGATTAAAAAGATATCCTTCACAGATTTCTGTCTATAATTTGAAAGTGTAACTCAACAGATAAAGCAATCTGAAGATGATACATAAGATATTGAAGTCAAGAAAGAGAAAAAATATATATAATTTTAAATGGAAATAAATTGTTACTTCCCTATTGAAATAAACATAATTTTCTTTCAAAGATCATGGAACGTCCACAATTTGTGTAAAAAAATACAGGTGAAGAAAAGTGGGAATGCCCTCAGTGAAATACTAACTGGTGATCATATCTCAACATGATCTCTGTCTTTGGAGGATATCCTAGGAGAATTCCCCTGATAAATCCAATGACCCTGGCAAAGTCAGCAAAACCTTCTTTGAGGTGATACTGAGACCAATGAAATATTGAGTGCATGTAGTTCTATAGCATCCCTTTATTGTGGATTATTTTGGTTGATTCTCCAGCAAGGGACACATGATGCTCTGGGTTATGATCTGTCAGAAACCATAATCAAGGACTGAATCGGAATCTTGATTCTGACAGTCATCCAGATGTGGTGGATCTTTTGAATTATAATTTCATGCTGTTTTATACTATTAAATAGCAGGACCTTTTCTGTAATAATACCATATTCTTTGTTTTCAAAGGTTCCTGTACCAGATGTCATGATGCCCAATAGTATGCTATTGCCAGCAGCTGCTTCAGAGAAATCTGAACGTGACACACCTGCAACCATTACAGCTGAGGGATCTGGGAAATATCCAGGTATGCAAGAAAAAGCCCAGACATGTAAAAGCTAGGTATGGGCAATTTAGAAATAAAAGTACTTGTTACTTAGTAAAGGGAATCTTTTTCTGGCTTATTTATAGCCACAGAGATAACAAAAAAATGTAGCAAGGGGTCTGAATTTGGCTAAGCTGTTAGAAAGCGCATGTATGCCAGACTCCTTGCATTTGGTGAAGGTAAAATCAAACAGCAGTGCCTAGCCACTTTGAGGGCAAGATCCTCCTTGTTTAACCAGCAGATAAGACCCAGTCCCAAAAGACAGTGGCACTTTCACCATCAGTGGGGAATGTTAGGTAAGTGATGTTTTCTTCATTTCCAGTAGCAGGTTTCTGATCCCGGACACTTACTGTATTATGCACTGGGAAATTTTTTTAGTTGTCACAGCATGCTCCTCCCTCTCCTCTCTGACCACTGTCATCCTCTTTCTAATCATCTGTCCTACCTGTTGTCCCCATTTTTCTACTCTTTCCCTCTTTCCTATTCTTTCTTTCCTTTTCTTGTTTGGTGCTCCCATTGTACCAATCAACTCCTACCTTCTGGGAAAGAAAAGCCCTATGCCACTGCTCAGCCAGATGCCACTGCCAGTCTTATCATTGTGTATGGGTTTCATTCCTTTTTTTTTAAACTCCTGTTTGTCCTGCCTGCTTTATTTTCTGGGACAAGGACAGGTTGTTATATTTTGCTAAGCTGACAAATGGCATACTAGGTGCCTTTCTTGATTTCTGATGAAAAAATAAATTAAAATGAATACTGTGTGCTTTCTCTTCTACTTGTGTAAAAGGCATTTCACTTTCTCTAACTAGGTGAAAGTCCTGTGGATGAGAAAAGTACCCCTGGGAGCGATGAATCAAAAACTGGACTGGAAATTAAGACTGAGGAACAGAAGCCACCTAAGGAATCTGCTGAAACACCCGATTGGAGTAAGAGCAGCAGTAAAGATGTAAAGACCACTGACTCTCTGACAGACCAGCTAAGTGAGCAGCAGAAGAAGCAACAGCTGTCTGTTTCTGACCGCCATGTCTATAAGTACCGCTGTAACCATTGTAGCTTGGCTTTTAAGACTATGCAGAAGCTTCAGATACATTCCCAGTACCACGCTATTCGGGCAGCTACCATGTGTAGCCTTTGCCAACGTAGCTTCCGTACATTCCAGGCTTTAAAAAAACACTTGGAAGCAGGCCACCCTGAACTCAATGAAGCTGAACTTCAGCAGCTGTGTGCATCTTTACCTGTCAATGGTGAACTGTGGGGAGAAAGTGAAAATATGGCACAAGATGATCATGCACTAGAACAAGAAATGGAAAGAGATTATGAGATGGACCAGGAAGGTAAAGCAAGTCCAGTAGGAAGTGATAGTAGCTCTATTCCAGATGATATGGGCTCGGAACCAAAGCGGACCTTACCTTTTAGAAAAGGGCCAAATTTTACTATGGAAAAATTTCTAGATCCATCTCGCCCATACAAGTGTACAGTGTGTAAAGAGTCTTTCACTCAAAAGAACATTCTCTTGGTCCACTATAACTCAGTGTCCCACCTGCATAAACTCAAAAAGGTTTTGCAGGAAGCATCAAGTCCTGTCCCTCAAGAAACCAACAGCAGCACTGACAACAAACCCTATAAGTGCAGCATTTGTAATGTTGCATATAGCCAAAGCTCTACATTGGAAATCCATATGAGATCTGTGCTTCATCAGACAAAGGCAAGGGCTGCAAAGCTAGAACCAAGTGGTAATATAAGTAGCGGTAATAGCGTAGCAGGGAATGTGAATAGCCCTAGCCAAGGAATGCTAGAATCTGTGACCTTACCAGCAGTTAACAGCAAAGAAACACATTTAGATGCCAAAGAATTAAATAAAAAGCAAGCTTCTGAATTAATTTCTGCTCAGCCTACACATCACCCACCCCAGTCACCAGCACAACTTCAAATGCAGCTACAGCACGAACTGCAACAACAAGCTGCGTTCTTTCAACCGCAGTTTCTAAATCCAGCTTTTTTGCCTCACTTTCCAATGACACCAGAAGCACTGCTCCAGTTTCAACAGCCTCAGTTCCTTTTCCCATTCTATATACCTGGGACAGAATTTAGCTTGAGCCCAGATCTGGGTTTGCCTGGTTCTGCCACATTTGGTATGCCTGGGATGGCTGGTATGACAGGATCGCTGCTTGAAGATTTGAAGCAGCAGATACAAACTCAGCACCATGTTGGCCAAACCCAGCTACAGATACTGCAGCAACAGGCACAACAGTATCAGTCCACCCAACCCCAACTTCAGTCCCAAAAGCAGCAGCAGCAAAGTAGTAAGCTGATGAAAGCAGAGCAAAATACCTTAGTAAGTACAGACTGCCAGCTGATAAAGGATATGCCATCATATAAGGAGTCAGAAGAAGTTTCTGAAAAACATGAGAAGCCAAAGCAAGAATTTACTAATGAGAATGAAGGACTAAAAGAAAGCAAAGATATGAAGAAGCCAAAATCCTCAGAACCAGCCATCCCACCACCCAGAATAGCTTCTGGAGCAAGGGGGAATGCAGCCAAGGCTTTGCTGGAGAACTTTGGGTTTGAGTTAGTTATCCAATACAATGAGAACAGACAAAAAGTGCAGAAAAAAAGCAAGACTGGGGATGGTGAAAACACAGACAAATTGGAGTGTGGAACCTGCAGTAAGCTTTTTTCCAACATTCTTATTTTGAAGAGTCATCAAGAACATGTGCATGGACATTTTTTTCCATACGGAGCATTAGAAAAATTTGCCCGACAGTACAGGGAGGCGTATGACAAACTTTATCCAATTTCTCCATCTTCTCCAGAAACGCCACCGCCTCCGCCACCACCTCCGCCACCACCGCCTCCTCCTCCTCCAACTCCTTCTCAGCCTTCTTCAGCTGGAGCTGGAAAAATTCAGAACACAGCTCCCACACCTTTGCAGGCCCCACCACCTACACCTCCACCACCGCCTCCTCCACCACCGCCTCCGCCTCCTCCACCACCACCACCATCAGCCCCACCTCAAGTCCAGCTTCCCGTTTCACTTGATCTCCCACTTTTCCCTCCAATTATGATGCAGCCAGTGCAACACCCTGCACTGCCTCCTCAGCTTGCCCTCCAGCTGCCACCAATGGATACTTTATCTGCCGATCTTACCCAGCTTTGCCAGCAGCAGCTGGGATTAGATCCCAATTTCCTGCGGCACTCTCAGTTCAAGCGTCCACGTACAAGAATCACAGATGACCAGTTAAAAATCTTGCGGGCTTATTTTGATATTAACAATTCTCCAAGTGAAGAGCAGATCCAAGAAATGGCTGAGAAATCTGGTCTTTCACAGAAAGTTATCAAGCACTGGTTTCGAAATACACTGTTTAAAGAACGACAGAGAAATAAGGATTCGCCGTATAATTTCAGCAATCCTCCTATAACAGTATTGGAAGATATTAGAATAGATCCTCAACCTTCAGCTGTAGAACCCTACAAGTCTGATGCATCTTTCAGCAAGAGGTCATCCAGGACTCGGTTTACTGACTACCAGCTTCGTGTCCTCCAAGACTTCTTTGACACAAATGCTTATCCAAAGGATGATGAAATCGAACAGCTTTCAACTGTACTTAACCTACCTACTCGAGTTATTGTCGTATGGTTCCAAAATGCACGACAAAAAGCTCGCAAAAGTTACGAGAATCAAGCTGAAACTAAAGACAATGAGAAGAGGGAACTGACGAATGAGCGTTACATCCGAACCAGTAACATGCAGTATCAGTGCAAAAAGTGCAGTGTGGTTTTTCCCAGGATCTTTGATTTAATTACACACCAGAAAAAGCAGTGTTATAAAGACGAAGATGATGATGCTCAAGATGAAAGCCAAACTGAAGACTCTATGGATGCCTCTGATCAAACAGTGTATAAGAACTGTACAGTTTCTGGCCAAAATGACTCATCAAAAAGCTTGACAGTCACAGCAGCAAGCTCTGGCTCTGGTTCTAGTACTCCTTTGATTCCATCACCCAAACCAGAACCTGAGAAGGCTTCTCCTAAACCTGAGTCCACAGAAAAACCAAAACAAAATGAAACCACCTCTAAGCAAACAGATGCAACTTCCCAAAGCGCCAAACCAGTACAGTCTACTCCAGTAACATCTTCTGACCCTCAGCCCTCAGCTTCTCAACCACCGCAACAAAAGCAACCCCAGATTGTAGGGAGACCTCCTTCTGCATCACAAAACACACCTGTTCCTTCCAGTCCTTTGCCAATTTCAATGACTTCTCTACAGAACAGTCTACCTCCTCAGTTATTACAGTATCAGTGTGATCAGTGTACAGTTGCCTTTCCAACTCTAGAACTTTGGCAAGAGCACCAGCACATGCATTTCCTAGCAGCTCAAAACCAATTTCTTCACTCACAGTTTTTAGAAAGACCAATGGATATGCCCTACATGATATTTGACCCAAATAATCCTTTGATGACTGGACAGTTACTTAACAGTTCTCTTGCTCAGATGCCACCACAAACTGGCTCATCACATACAGCACACCCTGCTACAGTTTCTGGTTCCCTGAAACGGAAACTAGATGATAAAGAAGACAATAACTGTAGTGAGAAGGAGGGAGGAAACAGTGGAGAAGATCAACATCGTGATAAGCGTTTAAGAACTACAATTACTCCAGAGCAGCTGGAAATACTCTACGAAAAGTACCTGCTAGATTCCAATCCCACCAGAAAGATGCTAGATCATATTGCACGTGAAGTGGGACTGAAAAAGAGAGTCGTACAAGTCTGGTTTCAGAACACAAGAGCCCGGGAAAGAAAGGGACAATTCCGTGCAGTTGGTCCAGCCCAGTCCCATAAAAGATGTCCTTTTTGTAGAGCTCTGTTTAAAGCAAAATCTGCTTTAGAAAGTCACATCCGCTCTCGACATTGGAACGAAGGAAAACAGGCCGGCTATAGTTTGCCTCCAAGTCCTTTGATATCAAATGAAGATGGAGGAGAAAGTCCACAAAAATACATATTTTTTGATTACCCATCACTGTCATTAGCAAAAACTGAATTATCAAGCGAAAATGAATTAGCCTCCACTGTATCAACCCCTGTTAGCAAAACTGCAGAAATGTCCCCGAAGAACCTTTTAAGTCCTTCTTCTTTTAAAGCAGAGTCTAGTGAGGATATAGAAAATTTGAATGCCCCTCCTGCTGACTCTGGATATGATCAAAACAAGACTGACTTTGATGAGACTTCATCAATTAATACAGCAATTAGTGATGCCACAACAGGGGATGAGGGGAACAATGAAATGGAAAGCACAACTGGCAGTTCAGGGGATGCAAAGCCCGCATCACCCCCCAAAGAACCAAAACCGCTTGTGAATGACACACTACCAAAAGCAGCAACTACACCTACAAATGAGAATACTGATGATAAATTTCTCTTTTCCCTAACAAGCCCTTCAATACACTTCAGTGAAAAAGATGGTGACCATGACCAAAGTTACTACATTACTGATGACCCTGATGATAATGCTGACCGCAGTGAAACTTCAAGCATAGCTGATCCAAGTTCACCTAACCCATTTGGAGCTAGCAATCCCTTTAAATCCAAAAACAGTGATCGGCCAGGCCACAAACGTTTCCGAACACAAATGAGTAACCTTCAGCTTAAAGTTCTCAAGGCTTGCTTTAGTGACTACCGGACTCCAACCATGCAGGAATGTGAAATGCTAGGGAATGAGATTGGTCTGCCTAAACGTGTGGTTCAGGTCTGGTTTCAGAATGCCCGGGCTAAAGAAAAGAAATTCAAAATTAACATAGGGAAGCCATTCATGATAAATCAGACTGGACCTGATGGGACAAAGCCAGAATGTTCTCTGTGTGGCGTGAAATATTCTGCACGTTTGTCCATAAGAGATCATATCTTTTCCAAACAACATATTACAAAAGTGAGAGAAACTGTGGGAAGTCAGCTAGACCGGGAGAAAGATTATTTAGCTCCTACAACGGTTAGACAGCTGATGGCACAGCAAGAATTGGATCGCATAAAGAAGGCTACTGATGTGCTAGGATTAACAGTACAGCAGCCAGGCATGATGGACAGCAGTTCTCTTCATGGTATCAGTTTGCCAGCAGCTTATCCAGGACTCCCTGGCCTTCCTCCTGTTCTTCTGCCTGGAATGAATGGTCCATCCTCCTTACCTGGATTTCCACAAAGTTCAAACAGTAAGTCTATAAGGGGATGATTTTCTCATTTTATTAATTTGATCATCTTGCACAGTCACCATCCCCTTCTAAGACAAAGCATATTATGCATTCATATCATGCTTGTTAGACTTGTGTGAGTAGCTAATAAGTACTCCTATGGGGTATACTCAATGCATTTCTCCAATGATGCTGTAGCCTGGATGATACATCTGCCTTCTCCAAAAAAAAAAAAAATGAGAGAGAGAGAGAAATGTTTTTAGCCAATACTAGGTAAGCAATAGAAATATATAATTGTTATACTTATTTGTTTGTTTTGAATGATACTCCTTTAGTCAAAACATGGGTTAGAATTTTGTGTGTAATTTTTTGTATGCAAATATTTAATGTAATATATCATTAAGCAGAAAATAGATTATCACATTGTCAGTTCATCAGGCAATTGGTTCATCCCTTAGACCACTCCAAGCTGTTGTTTAATCCAGAATAAATATTTAATATAAATGCTGCCCAGGACCCTCTATTATATTTCTGAATAACAGCCCGCTGAAATAAAAAAGGGTTGTGGAAGGTGATTTGTAAAGGCAGTTTCAATTGTAATCCAAATTCCAGTTTATAAAGTCATTACAGACATGTACCTCTTCATTTGGGCTTGCACTTTTAACAGAGCATTTAACTAGCTTTATTGACAGCTTTGACTCTCATGTGACTTTGGGTTTTGCTCACATTGGAAAGCACTCCCTCTCGCAATAAATTTCACTGATGTGAAGGAACCAAGTTTTCTGCAGCCGGATTTTTTTAGTCCTCAAAGAATGAACCTAATGTGTTTCTTGAAGTAGGCTCCAGTTTTGCACTCTAGGTTCATTTGACTGCAACCTTGCAGACTGAAGCTCTCACAGTCATCCTCTAATTTTGCATATTTATATCAAGTATGTGCACAGAAGAGTTAGGAAGCTAGTTAAGACCCCTCTCCTCATTGTATCCAGTTATCCCACTTGCTGTTGATCTCTAAACTTTGCTTTAGAAAGCAACACACTTTGGCACGTAAAATAAAGTCTTAATCACCAGTGTTATTAGACATACTGAGACTGTAGCAATGTCTTCTATGCTACCCAGGTCTACTTTGATTGATGATGATCATGTTATTGTTTCCCTAAGTGGTGGTCAAAGCATCTTGTTTTTCTCTTCATTGGATCAGAGAGGCTTTCCTTCCACAATGGAGTCTCTGGCTGAGTGCCCTCTGGCTTTTGTCAAACAGTTATTGGCACAGAGATTGCATATAAAGGAAATATAAAGTTGCTGTATTTCCTTCTTAATGGTATACAGTGTCCTGGTCCTAAAATGGCTGGTTGTTGTTCATTAAAATTATAGATATGGTTTCTCTATATAACTTTGCTAAATAGCTTTGGCTAAGTTGACCTTCAGGTAAAAAGGGCTTCAGAAAACTCAGTATTTGTCTATACGGCTCAAAGAAATTTGCTTGGATACATATTCTTTTATTTAAATACCAGGAAGTTCCCATGCAGAGTGTGTCTGGGGAATGGTCCTGGGCCTATGGACCCACCTTCTAAGCTGTGCTCAGGAGTTGTTTAGGAGGAGGCTAGTTGGCCTAGGCCAAAGCAGTGTCCACAACCATTCTTTCTGTTTAAATTTACGGAAGGTTTTCTCTCAGTTTCTGGGAAATGTTCCCTGATGTTCTTTACACTCACTGGTATCAATGTAGCCTCCAAGTCTGTAAATTGTCCTGTTAATAATACAAAAGGAATTATTAGAGGCCAACTGTTCCATAACAATTGTATATTCAGATTTTCTAATTTCCACCAAACACCTCTTCTTTGATATCATGCACAGTGCGCTGCCAGTTGAGATGGATTTTTACCCTCTTTCATCTTTCATTTTCTTAAGGTTAATTAGCCCATTGTGGGCAAAGCCCACTGTGTAAACCAGCTACTAGAATCTTCTTGTTAGCTTTCTCTTCTGCCATATGCTAAAGAGCCCCTACATCCCCCTTTTGTTGCCTGGAAAATACTTGCATACATAAATCTCCATTCCCTAATGATACATAATGGAGCAGTGATAGTGAGTAGAAAGAAAAAAATAAGAGAGATTATTTTAATCATTCATCATAGAAAAACAGTAATGTACTTAGATGTGCTCCAGTATATGCTCAACACTAGTAATTTCTGCACCTAATTAACCCATTTCTATTTTCTTCTCTACCCTGCTCTGTCTGATAGCTCACATTCATATTTGATGCTAAGAATCATTTAAGAAGTATCTTTTTGGAAGCAAGCTTCCAAGCAAGCTATTCCTTGGCTACAGTTCTTCTTGCAGCATGCATATTTTCAGCCAGCAGGACAATTGCTCTGCATCATTCTTTGCATGAAGGATTTGCTGAAGCTCCCTGGCAATTCACTGTCTTACAGTTCAAGTCTACTTCTTGTGAATTCCCCTGCAAGTGTGTAATTTCTTCTCTCTAGGACCCAAACCCAAAAATGCACTTCAGAAGAGGCCTCACTGGGATCCCTTATATTGAAGTATTTACTTGTTTTACTGATGCTTACAGGGTTGATAACTGTCTTTCCTGTAGCAAAGCCCATCCATTCTGTCCTACATATTTGTTTAAGGGACAATGTTAACATTGGTAAGATCCTCAGTTTGAAAGAATGTGTTTACTCAGACAGGCAACTATTGAAACCTAGTTGTAAACATCATACTTGAAATTCTCCTTTGTGATTCGCTTTCCTCATTCTAGACAGAGAAGTAGCACTGATTAGTTTCACTGGTTAATACAAGTTTATAAGGAATTTCACTTTCATGTTTGACCATTCAGTATTTTTTTTGGATTTCCAAAATACAGAAAACCCAGCTAAATTTTGCAAAGTACTATGCTTTTTAAATGCAGTATTTGCTTTTACAAAAGGTTTGAAATGGAATCCATGAAAATAATGCTAATTCACAAAAGATGGAATGATTCAAACTACAGTTCATTTTATCTTTTTTATATAGTGCTTAAACTAGATTATTACTTGTGAATATTAAATTTTGCAAAATAAGGTAGCTTCATTTCTGACTAAAAAGGATATATTAACTCTAAATTCTATTATTTTGTTCTTAAACAAGTGGGTTTTAATGTCAGAATTATTGTGTGGTTCTGAGATTATGTGACACAATCCTCTCACCTGGGATGCGTTTTTCTAGAAAATGTAATTTTACCAACTTATGGGCATCAAATGCTGAGCAAGGTCTGAAAATTACTGCAGTGTTTGCTCAGCATAATTCCTAATAAGGAGTTATTTGATGGAATTCTAATTCATACAGAATTTTAGTTTCAGTTCATCTTTGTTCTTCAAGCGACTTCTTATTTTCTAGGTGACTGTAGATAGAAGGGTTCACCTGCTGTTTTCAGCTGTTCTTAAAATTCACATTCTCTTTTTCCTTAGCTTTGTGTTTTGCCTATGATCCCTTGCAGAAAGCTAGTGCTTCATCTTGCTTCTAGCTATTGATACTGGTTCTATGAACCCTTTAATGTCATCATCATTACCATAGGTTCTTTGCACATCGCTTAAACCTGGGCTGCCTTGAAGATTCACAGCAGCTTTTTCCAAGAATGCACACATCACTGGGTAATATGTACTTAGTGGGTTTTGAAATCTTATCAAGAGAGAAATTTGATTCAGCAGCAATGGCTTTGGTTAGTGCATTAAATTCTGTTCTCTGTTTGCTTTTGGCCCATTGGTAGCATTTTTAGTTTTCCATTTTTAGCCCTCCCATTCCTCCAAGTGAAAGAGAAGTCACCCTTTGGTAGTCACTTAAAATAATTAGCAGGATTAAAATGTTTGCTCATGATTAGTGCATTTTCTACTCTGTATCTCTCATGTTTGTAAATCAAGCATTAGTTTCATTGGGGTTTTTTAATTTAGTTTTGGAAACCCTCATTCCACATTTACCTTCCAATAAAACAAGTGGATTGCACTGTTCTAAAGCAATCTGCCTGGATATTTCACTAAATTATGTGAATTTCAACTAAATTCCAAAGAATATCTGGAAAATGGAATAGATCTTGCCTGTTGTAGGCATCCTCACTGTGATTAGACTGAAGACATCAAAATGTACAAAGGTTGAAAAGGGTGAGAATAAAATGAAATTAGAAAAAATCCTAAGTAGGTGGCAAGCCCAGATAACCATGACAAAGCTGGGGCAACAGTTCACATTAACTGTTTCATTCATATGTTTTCCATCTACACTCTTTATCATTTCATATATTTTCAGCAGGATCCACACACAATTGCTTGTTACTTCCTGTTGGAAGCATAGGAGCAAGTAATAGCATCTTCAATGTTATTGTGCGCTAACTCTAGCAATTACCCACTTTTTAATTATAGCTGTTGTGACTTGTTTCACTGTACTATCTAATTCGTGCTCACAATGCATTTTAACTCCTTAGTGTTTAAATAGGACTAATGACACAGTGACAAACATTAAATGGCCTCTTTGTTAAATCTGATAATTATTCTTTTTGAATCCTAATTGCTTGATTCTTAAGTAATGCTAAGCACCTGGATATTGATGATTTAAACATTATTCTTTTTCACTCCATTAGTGCTTCCTTGCAGCTAATACCTATCTAGCCTCCATTACAGAGCCTGCATTTATTGTTCTCTTATCCATGCACTAGTAGACTGCTCCTGACAAAACTTAACTTTTACAGTTCCGTGTGCATGACGCACTTTGTGTGCTCTTTTCTCTAGCAAACTGACTTGCCAGAAAAAATGACAATGGGTGTAATGTACAGCCTCTTACAGTCAGTCGCCTTTTCTACCCTGTGCCATCATTTAATTTTCTGACCAACTATACATCTCACAGAAGTTGCTTTTTAATAGACTGTTACCAGCCACTGCACTGTGTCTGGTACTTGAAACAGAAAAGATTTCTTCCATTAAGTTGCGAGGCATACTTCTTGTGTGTATGCACCCTCCAGACAGAGCCAGTCCATC